>NC_068414.1:11692331-11937331 GCF_023724105.1 Carassius gibelio
AACAGAGACATGATGACTGCGCTGGAAGGTTTTTGTCAGTCCCGTCACACACCACCACAAGCATCTGCTGGAATTCCATCACAACAGAAGCTCTGAAGCCCGAGGTACGAAAATCACAGGGTGTGCATGAGAGCCCAGAGGAAACGCTTAATCTCTTTTCCTGCCTCCCTTTCTTGGGTTTGCAGTTCTGAGAAGAGACGCACACACGTGCCGACCAGGCCTACCATCACAGTTTCCATTCGCATGCTATCTGGGAGCCGGCAACTGAATATTTACAAGGACGAGGAATAGAGAAATGACAGGAAAACCGGAAAGTACCAGAAGTATCAGCCTGCCTTCAGAAAACATTAGAAAGTGACTCCAGTGACGGCGTTAGCAGAGCTGTCACTGTGGGCTGTGTTAAATGTAAATGTGCATTTAAAGTCGGCGTATACTCACAGACACAAATTAATCCATCAATCTAGTCTGTGATTTGAGAAATAGGAGATTGTCAGTCAAGTCACGCGTGCTTATGGAGAAACAATCACATGAATATGACATAGACAAACCATTAAACTTTATCCCGGATGGAAACCATACTGTAGCATCTAGACATCACACCGCATCCAAGACCTATAGAGCTTGCAGTTCAGTTGAGATTGGGAGAGATTTAATAAAATCATGATCTATTGAACATATCAGAGCATCTCAGGCTTAAAACAATGCTGTAACTTCAAAGTTAAATACTGTGCTTCATTTTACATTGCAACGTAAAAAGATTTGTTTTGAGTTTATCGGACGTTGAAAAATGTCCACCATCGATCTGTACCACTTGCTTGCCAAGGTATGTTACTATTGCCTTCCAGACTGGTATTTGGCAGTTTGAGATAAGCCAGGTATGTTCATAGTGATACACCCGTGCCTGTGCGTTCAGCCCAGTTAACTCAAATAACCTTCACAATGTGCACAATCAAAGAAACCCTGAGGAGATTCTGCAATTTAACCTCATTCTGAATTAATTAGCAGTCATAAGTAACTACCACTAATGACAAAGCAAAATCTATCATTATATTAACTTAATTAAATGGTTTTATTGACCATGAAGAAAGATAGCTTTCTCAGAATTCTCTAATTAACTAAGTATACTACACTTGGCATGTACGACAGATTTCCATGCATTTTCCAAACCTGCTTGTCTTGTGTAGAGTCACATGGATACTGAAGCCTGCTGATGCAATGCACTGTGTTGCATCTGACTCTAACGGATTCTGCAGTCATTTTTAGTTTTTCTATGCTGTTACACTTTTTGAAATTTGGTTGGAACCTTGCACTTAGATTGATGACTGGACAGCAACTATACATCATGACTTTCAGTCTTATAGGCAGCAACCGAGGCTCGAGACGTAATTTTTAATTCTGACACCACTTTTGTACACCAAATTGACATTTTGGAAGTTTTGCTCATGCTGTATGCTGAGTAAAACACAACACAACTGACCATCCTCAATCTGATGATCTGTATAAAGACTAACAATTAAAAAACACACACAATAATGCAGCAAGAACTGCAGGCATATTGAAAACGCACCATCTAGAAGTGGCACAGAAGTTTTTTGAAAGTGTGCTGTCAGATCTTTGTTTCCAGCACCTCCATCAACAAACCCATTAATCACAGCTTTTCTGGTCAGCGAAAGAGTCAGAATGAGGCAAACACAGATCATGTAGACCGATCATGTGGTCTTTGTTTGAGTACTTTGTTTGATGTCAATCTCTAAATATGATGGAAAACACCAAATCAGCCCAATAAAAGTAGTCATATGACTCATATGCTGTATTCCAAGTCTTCTGAAGTCATATAATAGCTCACTGGGTGAACATTTAAGCTTCCTAAGCTATATTTTATCAGCACAGCACCTCTCAAAGGGATTTCTTTTTCTCTAGCAAACTCGATAAATGCTTGGCGTTCATACCTCCTGTGTGTCCTGAATTTTTCCCTTTAAGCTTCTGGAACTAACTCGTAACTCATGCAACGAGCCCGTCCTTCACGTTCTCACACTGTTTCGTTAACTTCTGAGCTCTAACCTTTTAAACTCCAGCAACGCCTGTCTCTCGTATACTTTTAACTTAAAATCCTGCACCTTGAGCTTCTGTTGTTTCACTCATAAACCAAGTGTCTTTAAGTGAACTGAAGCTGGAGACACGTAGGGACGATCAGGGGAATTCTTTGCATGAATATTAGGTTCGACTGAAACAATTCCAGAGATTGGTCAAACATCATGGAGTCGTGATGGATGTCTTCTCACCTCAGTGTTGTTGAAGAGTTTCACATGATGTCAGAGTAAACAGAAGTGCATCTGGGAGCATATCTGCAGCATTTCCAACAAAGAAAACACAGTGCTGCTCCAAGATAAGATTCTTGGCATATACCAGTCAAGGTCAAAGATAGGTGAAGCAGGTGAAACCTGTCATAAAAAGATGAAAAATGTGGAACAACTGTGAATTTGCTTGGAGTTGACTGATCTTCCAGACATGAAGAGCTGTAGAAGAGTGGCTTTCAAGAGGCCTACAGCAACTCTGAAGGTTGCAGAACCAAAAATGGCACAGTGTGTGTTGGCGGTGACAGCGTCATGCTTTGGGAATCCTCTCTGTGACAGGAACTGGGAAACTCATCAAGAAGGAGGAATGGATGAAGCTAAGTGTAGAAAAATCCAATAAAAATGTGCAGAATTCCACAGGAGCACTGGGACCTGGAAGATGATTCGTTTTCCAACAGGACAGTGACCCGTGATGCTTTAAAACATCACGTTAGTGACCTGGAACGGTCCTGTTTAAGTACAGATCACTCAAATTGAGCATCTGTGGAATGAGTTTTTAAAAATGCGATTGCAGTTTCCATTCAACTGAATGGAGCTTGAGCAGCTCAGCAGCAAATATTCCAGTAAAGAATGCTTAACGGCGGATCTAGGGAGATGTTGTCCTGGTAAGATTGATGCTATCCCACCTTTTACACTACACTGTTATAAAGTTTTGATAAATAGAATTAATGTCTAACTCGAATTACGGAGTGTCTATTTCAGTGTTGGGGGTAATGCATTACAAGTAACGCAAGTTATGTAATTTTATTACTTTTTTAAGTAACTGGTAAAGTAACACATTACTTTTCAATTTAGAATGAACTATCTGAGTTACTTTTCTCAGTAATAAGCAACGCCAGTTACAAAAAGCATTTGAAAATATTATATAGTATCAATATTTTATTTATAGTTAAATATTTTATAATATATAGTATATTATAGTAGTAGCCTTTCTATTTAATATATAAATCTGTTTATTTTAAAAGTATATTGCCAAATCTTTTTTTTTAGCTTGCTGTGATTATTAAATCAAAGGCCGCAGGATCATGAAGTACAGTCTGTACAGTCTTAATGCTGCTTTTCACAAACTCTAGCTCTGCATGCGCTGAGAGTTTAACGGGCATTAAGGAAATACTTTTGGTGTCAGGGTTTGGCAAGGAGGAACTCAAATGCAGACAGGAATCACAACACGAAGGGTTTATTTACAAAAAGGGGAAAAACAAAACCCACGAGGGGGAAAACAAGGGCTAGGGTAGACACTAAATAATTTAACAAAACACAATAAACAAGGTAAACAAAGACTCTGAACACTAACTACTAACAAACACTCACTGCAAGACAAAAGACTTCTTAGAGGGGTTTCAAGGACAAGATATCTCAGGAGGCTGACAGGTAGGAACACATAAGTTGAACAATAAACCGACGAAAGACAGAGCACACTAGGTGATCTAAATAGGGGAACAATTAAGACACGACAGGTGGCACAGATAGGACAATCACGACAAGACTAGGATAACAAGGGGGGCGGGGCAAGGGAACGAGACAACACAAGCACATGGCCCAAAGACAAGGCCATGTGCCTGTACACAAAACACGGGTCTGCCATGATCCTGCCTCAAGACTAGGAAAAATCAAGGACACGAGGGCAGAATCATGACATTTGGGAATGTGCTTGGTTCGATTTATTTGCACATTCGCACAATGTTTTGACATTTCAGAATGGTATGTTCCTTTGTTTGTTATTGTCTCTTAGTACTTTTAGATACTCCGTTATTTGTAAATGTTTTGTTAGCTTCTAATATACGGTTTAATCCCAATTAAAGCTTTAACACAGCAGAGTACATGATTGCGCTGTAGCATTTTTGTAACAGTAAGAAGCGTTTGCTAGCGAGAATTGCTCGCCTCCATAACAACTGGTAAATCCTGGAGTTTTCAAACAAAAATGGGGTCTAATGGGGGCGTAACCTTAACAAAAGTTATTTGTTTTAAAACGAAAACGCACTGGTGTAAACGTAGCCTAAGAGCCACTGCTTTAGAACATTGATTTTGAAACTTGTGAATCCATTAGAATCATAGAAGACAGAATTGTGATTCATGTATGAAGAGATTCTTTTGTGCACCCCAAGTTTTGATGGCATGGCAACATGCTCTTCTCTAAAGCAGTGCAGCATGGCCTCGTCTCCTTTGTTGCATGCCCCCAGGTTTATGTAAATTTCTGGGTTTGTGATGTCACCAACCCAGGAAGTAGCTCGTTGTAGTCCCTACCAGCCTTGTCCCCAACAAAGTAAAGCATAATATATACCCCAATAATGAGATTACATCCGAATTTACTAATCCTTACAAAAAAAAAAATATATATTTTTTTTAAATGCCCCCTTGTTAAGGAATTGTGGTACGACGTGACAAAAAACATTTTCTTCAAAATCCAATGTGGACATTGATTTAACTATGTTTGATATATTTTGTTATTTTTCTCATTGTAAACATAGCACAGAATATATAGGAAATTTATTTATTTTATTGGAAAAATATTATATTTAAAATAACCATTTTCTTTAACATGCCTCAAACTACTGTACCTAACTATAACAGACAAAAAATATTAACACCAAAAAAAATTGTCAGATTTGTGAAACTCTGATCTGCTGAATATTACATTATTTTCATTTACTACCTCTGTATTACTTTGTTTTATCTATTTATTCTTATTTCATTTTTTTTTTGTCTTCCTATATGATTTCTGTATTCATAATGTCATCCAATGCTGTATTTAATTGTTGAAGTTAATTGTTTATACATAAAAAAATCTGAAAGACAAATCTCTTTTGCAATTGAACTTTCTGCATTGTAACTTTGCAGATATTGTTTATGCTCAAAAAGCAACATTACACACTAAATAACGTTAAAAAAGAAAAAGAAAAAAGTGTGTAATCAAAATCAACCACCCCTTTAAAACTAAAACTAATACTAATAATAGTAATAGTAATAATAAACTTTTCCTTTTTGGCCAAGTTGTGCAGCCCAGTAGCCAATATTAAAATAAATATAATTAAAATAAAACATTAACTGCAAAAAAAAGATGATATATTTGGTCTGTTTACCTGTTTACAAGTCACTTTTGACCTGAGACTTGTTTATATGGAAGCCCGTTCCCGCCACTAAATCAAACAGGAATGAAGTCAGAATTGCGAGATGTACAAATCCACAATTGCGTGTCATTTAACCATTAGTCAACAGCAGACTTCAAGTAAATATTTAACATCTTAGGGGTTCTGCTGACAAATATTAGGAAACCCCTGCACCGAGATATTGTCATCTGTAATAAAAAATAATAATAATAAAAACAATAATTCTTTCTTTATCACAAGCATGGCAGTTACTCTAGTTAGTAACATTTTCCAACTATAATGATTCACAGACAAATAGAAGTGTTTTAAAACAGAGTTTAATTTCCACATAATAATCACATTTCCAAAATTCACAGATTTTCACTGTTTTGAGTGAGCGTGGGAAAGGCGAATACTAAGACGGCTGTGACACACACTTTCACACAGTTTGTGTCTCCGCTTTCACAGCAGCCACAGGCAGCCAGACAGGAAGGGCCGTTCACACACCGTCCTGCCCCAGAGAGATCTCCAAACACACCCCAGATACATGTGATGCATGTGACCCTCTGGGGCCAGGACCCGCCCCATACACAAGCAGAACCTTTCCTACCTGGTGTGTGCTTACGACCGACACGCTGAACACACCGCCTCCACCTCACCGTCTCAGACACACACGTGCACCTCAAAGACACTTTATCTCACATCAAAAGCACACATTGTTTTTGATCGATTTTTTTGGAGCATGCTCAGGCATGACTAGAGTAACATGAGCTTTGTCGAGGAGCGTAGAGTGAACTGTGTTGAAAAGCTGTGACCTGGAGCTCTGTCGCCCAGACAAAGGTGCCTCTCATGTGCCCCAGACGTGGGATATCCCTCTCATCTCATACCAGCCAGCCACACAAGCGCAACTCCCCGCCTGGCTGCTCTCCAAACACACATTTATTTTTCTAAAGAGCTCATGAATGCTTCAGAGTTGCTTTTCTCCTCTTCCACTGTCCCTCATCTGATCTGACAGACAGCAGGAGAATTTATGGCATGTGGAGAGAAGGTTGAGATCTTATTGCAGGTCCTTGTTAGCAGTGCTGGGTAGATTACTTACAAACTGTAGTCTGTTACTGATTTCAGTTAACATGACAAAAATTGCAGTGTGTTGTAATGTAATCTAGATTACTTTATGCATTCTGACTACTTCTGGATTACTTTTGACCTGAGACTTGTTTATATGGAAGCCCATTACAACCACTAAATTAAAGAGGTATGAAGTCCAAATTGCGAGATATACAAATTCGCAACTGTGAGAAAAAAATTTGTGACTTCATATCTCACAATTCTGACTTTATAACTTCCAATATTGACTTTATAACTCACAATTGCGTGTTATAAAGTCAGAATTGCAAGATATGAACTCCAAGCCTTCCTGCTTGTTTGTTTTTAATATAAAAAGTTCAATATTTGGCAAAAGTAACCAAAAGTGAAATGAATAAGCCTCAGGCTGAAGAATTCAAAAAGCTCAAACAAACCGTTAAACTGTGCCTCCATTCTGCATTCCACGGAGAAAAAGATGCAGTTGAAGAGAGTTCAACACTTTCTTCTCAATTACATAACAAAATGATATACAAATTTTTATGCTTAAAGGTACAATTTGTAAGATATTTGTAGTAAAATATCCAAACACCACTAGGCTAGTGTTATATATTTTCTCCAGCTGATTACTAACAATATCTGTAATGTAATGTAATGTAACCAAACGACCCAAGAAGAGTTTGGGACAAGAGGAGAGAAAGAGCGAGGATCAATATTGGTGTTGCATTTTCTAGATGGAGAGAGCCTCGCGACAAACTTCAACTAGAAAGAGATGCCGATCTCACTTGTGTTTTACTCGACAGGTAAGTTGATTTGATTCGTATCTTTACAGAAAATGTATACTATTATAACGATCAACAAGATCAGTATTGCAGGGCATACACGCCAAACGCAGGACATCGCGTCTGATACATAGTCTGATCACGTCTTTACATAGACTTTATGTAATCTACTCGCGCAAATCGTTGAACTCGCGTTTGGAAATTATGACATCAAACACAACATTTATAAAACTTTACCTCATCCGTTAAATCCATGATTTATCTTTCCGTCTGATTGATGGCCGTCAGCGGTTGGGTAGAAGACAACAAATCCCATCATTCCATGCTCTTTCTTAGCGTCATCAAACCACGTGATTGTTATTGTTTTGGTAGTGTGCCCTCTAGTGGCAGGTCCTACAACCTGTACCTTTAACTAAATATTTAATAATCGCAGGTTTGTGTAATTTCCTAAGTTTGCAGTTTTTGAGGAATACTGAATCTGTTTGTAGCCCAGTGCTAAAACACATTTCAGTTATCTAAGTGCTAAATAATTTAGATTAATTAAGGTTCATAATTATACATTAGAACTAAAGAAATTATCTTAAAGATATAAAAAATTTGAATTTAGAAGTAAGCTCAAGAAACAAATTTATTGTAGTTCATTTTCATTCTATTCATTTAGGGTAAGTGAAAGGGATTATGGGAGTTGTATTTTTGTTATATAATTGTTTGTTTTAAGTATGTGTTTAAATTTATTTTAAGGGTTTTGTTTAAAGAATTTCATTGGTAAAGTGAAATGTGTAATGTACCAGGTAATATTTTGATGTTTGGTAGTAAAAAAAATAAATAATAATATATGACGTTTGGTATGCATGGAATGACGTGAGGTGAAAGGTAAACAACCGGGAAAAAAAAAAGAGGAAGAGAGACGATATAGCGGAGCAGAAGTTGCTTCGAGAAATCGCTCCGTGTTTTTAGTGTTTGGACATTAAAATAGAACGTGACAAACGTTGTATAGTTTCCAGTTGGACTTTGGCTGTGTTTGTGCACACAGTCGGACTGAATTGTGTTTTGCCAAAGCTAACATTTCGCCGCCGAGAGGAAGTCTGCCGTGTGAGTGATTTCCAGTCCATGGACATCGCGTGTGAGAGACTTGCCTGCCTGTGACGGTGCGGTTATTCGACGGACGAACTTCATTTGGGATTAAGGTATCTTAAATTTGTTTTTTTCCTTGCTCCAAAGGGAGTGAAGGGGTCATTTTGTTTATTGGCCACGACGAACACAAGCAACGCTCCAGGCCTGCAACGGTTAATTGTTATATTTTAGCTCTTTTGCCGGCTAGGACTGGGGTGGGTGAATCACGTGTAGTGTGTGTGTGAGCGTGGGCCCGCGTGCATGTTTCATGTTAATGTGTTATGTACTGTATTTTAGCTTACTGTTAAATGTTAGCTAAAGTGAGGCTAATGTGGCCTACAAGTTTCTAAGCTCTTACTACATTTTGAGGTTATTGAAGTACGAGTAACATTTTGATTTCTTTTACATTTTGAGGATAATTCAAACTTGAGGTTTGAGGTGATTTAATTTTATTCAATAAGTGAGTATTTGTTGAATACTTTTCTTCATTTATACATATTGTGTATTATTTGTTAATTTATTTTTTGTTTATTGTGAGAATTCATTCTTTTGGTGAATTTAATATTTTATTTATTCAGTAAACCCTATTTTTATTTAATATTTTAATAACTGAGTCCTGAGTATTTATTTAGTGAAAGATATCATTGGGTAATAGTTTTAATATGTAAATAATATTTCATGTGAATATAGTTTAAGTCAGTTACACAAAAGTAGGTACACAGGGTTGTGGTTTAAAAGTTTATTAGTTATTCAAAGCACATGTAAAGTTACACAAACAGACAGTTAAACAGGTTGTCAGCAAAGATTCTATAGATTACATACATTTTACTGGGATTAAGTTAAGAACCCAGGAACGCCCTTTAGTACCAGGAGATAGGCCTAGGGGGCGCTACACAAATTGGAGGCACCGCTGGGATCCTTTGCTGTAACTTCCTTCCTGTTAACGTTGCTGATGCTCCAGAGAGTGCTAATTTGAACTTACATTGCTCTCTTTGATCTGGATAGAAAAAAATGGAATTAGGAAACAGTTCTGCTTTGCAACAAGAGCTGCTGGATTGGTGTAACGATGCATTGGTTCAGCCCGATCATGCATTACTGTTGTTGGATGTTCCAGCTAATGCTGCCATAGCCTTTATTGAGAGCACAATTGAAACTGTGAAAATATTTGGCAGAGTACGTGTTCGTTCTTCGAAAGAAGGTCCGTCTAAAACAAGTTTGCTGGTGCTGTGTGAATGTCGTGAAAAGATTGATCCTTCTCGAGTCCCTACTGAGGTATTACCTAGGGATGGAGATCCTCCATGGAAGATTGTGGTTGTCAGAGACAAAGAGTCTGGTCCTGATGATTTTTCAGCAAAACTCAGAAAACTTCTACAAGATGAAGGCAAATCCATGACTGATGTTCAAGCTTTGCTTTCCCCTTTTCCCACTAGTTCTCCTGAAGCAGTGATTCGTGCAGTTGGTGAGCTCCTGGAAAAGACAACGAAGCATTCTAGTGATTCCACTGCTTACAAGCGACTGCGTGTTTTCTCAGGGGTGGTGCCTACCCCGGCGGGAGAGGAAACTATGGAGAATTGGATAGAGCAAGCTAAGTTGATGATAGCAGAAAGTGATTGCGCTGAAAAAGAGAAGCGTAAGCGCATTGTGGAAAGCTTAAAGGGTCCTGCCCTTGAGATCATCAAGGCAGTTAGATTGTCTAATGGTGATGCTAGTGCATCTGAGTACCTGGTTGCCCTTGAAAGTGTTTTTGGGACTTCAGAATCCGGTGAAGATTTGTATTTTGCGTTCAGACTTCTTCGCCAGAACTCCGGTGAAGCACTGTCTGAGTTTCTCCGTCGAATGGAGAAGTCATTGACCAAAGTAGTTCAGAGAGGTGGACTACAACCTACACAAGTTGACCGGGTGAGAATTGAGCAACTTCTTCGTGGTGCTGTAGAGTCCGACTTGATGTTGCTGAAGTTACGGCTGAGAGAGAGAAAAGAGTCCCCGCCTACTTTCTTGAAACTACTGAACGAGATTCGGGAGGAGGAGGAAAATGAAGCCGCACGGTGTAAGCTTGATGCAACAGTGAAACCGGTGATCCCAAAAGCGCAGCCACCACCAAAACCGACTGAGATTCAAGCATTGAAAGCTGAGGTCAAGGAGCTGCGTGCCAAGCTGGAAGAGTCACGCAAGGCACCAGAATCACCTGAAGCCCCAAAACAGAAAGAAAAGATGACTTCTGAGAGTGCTGAAGCACGAATAGACCCTGAAGTACAGAGCTTGAAGACTCAAGTCCAGCAACTGCAAAAACAGCTGTCTTTAATGAAAGTAGAGGGCAGTGCAACCCCGAAAAGAACGACATTTCAGCGGCAAGCTGTGAGCTCTTATGAGAGAAACAGGCCCTCAGTCAGCCGTGATGATTTCTTTTGTTACCGATGTGGTGGCGATGGGCACATTGCCAGCCAGTGTCAAGAATCAGAAAACCCCCCGGAAGTGATCAGAAAGCTGCTCCGTGCACTAAAGAGAGCCAAGGGTGGGAAGAGTGAGTCGATTCCACATCCGACTGTGAGCAGAGATGCACACTGCAAGAAGAGCCATGTTTGTAAACCTGCTCAAAGTAACCTTCCTAGTGGTTTGGTAGGTCCCGCCTCCACTATTTGTGTTAAGATCAATGGCCATTCATGTAATGCCTTATTGGACAGTGGATCTCAAGTCACAATAATATTTGACAAATGGCAAAAGAAATACTTGCCCAATGTTCCCATCCACCCCATCACTGGTCTTTCAATATGGGGTTTGAGCTCCTCCAGCTACCCATATCAAGGCTACATAGTAGTAGATGTGGAGTTTCCAGCCACACTTACAGGAGTGAGTGAGTCTATCTCTGTGTTAGCATTAGTTTGTCCCGAGTCAAGTGGCCCAGACCATGTTCCTGTCATCATTGGGACGAATGCCAACTTATTCCATCGTTTAGCTGCTCTTTGCAAAGATGCTGACATTCCAGACTCACAGGCTCACGCTTTCAGGATTTTGCCACAGACAAAACCAGTGAAACTCTCCCAAAGCCAAGAGGTGGATGTGGAAGAGCCGAAGGGGGAAGTAAAATGGATGGGTCCGGGTCCTCTATCTGTCCCTGCCAGAGGTGAACGATATGTCGTCTGCAAAGTTGGATGCAAGGAGCCCTTAGAAAAAGACATAGTCATGGTTGAAACACCTCTTTCTGTGACCCTACCTGCTGGAGTGCTCATTCAGCCGGTGGTGCTAACATCATCTGAGCTAAATGTCAACAGTTTCGAAGTACTGCTGAGAAATGAGACATTGAGAGAAGTCACTATGTTGCCTGGAACTGTTCTTGCTCATGTGTATCCCACTGACACAGTTATGATGGCTCAGAGACCTAAATCTACCTCCAAGGTCCTTGATGAGACATTGTTTGATTTTGGTGAATCTCCGATTCCAGAGGTCTGGAGAAAAAGACTGCGTCAGAAACTGTCCCAAAGAGGTAATGCATTCTCTCTTGATGAGTGGGATGTGGGTCTCGCCAAGGGTGTGGAGCACCACATAAGACTCAGTGACCCCAGACCATTTAGAGAAAGATCCAGACGCATAGCCCCAGCGGATATAGATGACATACGCCGCCATCTAAAAGATCTGCTGGCAGCAGGCATCATCAAGGAATCCAGAAGTCCTTATGCGTCACCAATAGTAATTGTCCGAAAGAAGAACGGAAGTGTTCGCATGTGCATTGATTATCGCACCTTGAACAACAGAACAATCCCTGACCAGTACACCACTCCGCGGATTGACGATGCCTTGGATTGCCTGTCCGGCAGTTGTTGGTTTTCTGTGCTAGACCTTCGGAGTGGGTACTATCAGATACCTATGGCTGAAGAAGACAGGGAAAAAACAGCTTTCATATGTCCCCTGGGGTTCTATGAATTTCAACGGATGCCCCAAGGCATAACTGGAGCCCCAGCAACCTTTCAACGGTTGATGGAGAGAGCTGTGGGTGATATGCATCTGCTCCAGGTGATTGTCTATTTAGATGACATCATTGTATTCGGACGAACCTTAGAGGAGCATGAAGACAGACTACTGAAAGTGCTTGACAGACTTGAAGAGTGTGGTCTGAAGATATCACTTGACAAGTGCCAGTTTTGTCAGCCACAAGTAAGGTATGTTGGGCACATAGTTTCTGCACTAGGAATAGCCACCGATCCTGAGAAAGTGAGTGCTGTCAAGAACTGGAAGTTGCCTACAGATCTGAGATCTTTAAGATCGTTTCTCGGATTCTGCGGATACTACCGACGGTTTGTTAAGAACTACTCGGCCATAGTTCGACCACTCACTGAGCTCACAAAGGGCTATCCTCCTAAAAACAGGCGCAAGGCTGCTCAAGAGAAGAAGCATTATTTCAAAGAGGGAGAGCCTTTTGGGGAGCGCTGGGACGAAGAGTGCACCAAGGCATTTCATAACATCATTCACTGCCTCACTCATGCCCCAGTGCTAGCATTTGCTGACCCATCAAAACCATATGTACTCCATGTAGATGCAAGTCTGAATGGTTTAGGCGCTGTTCTCAATCAAGAATATCCTGATGGTCTGAGGCCTGTTGCTTTTGCAAGCCGCAAACTCAGTGTCCCTGAGCAGCGATATCCTATTCATCAATTGGAATTTCTTGCATTGAAATGGGCAATCGTGGACAAGTTTCATGATTATCTTTATGGGGCTAAGTTCACAGTGAGAACAGATAATAACCCGCTCACATACGTCCTAACAACGGCAAAGCTCAATGCAACTGGACATAGGTGGTTGTCAGCTCTTGCCACCTATGATTTCAAAGTCCAATATAGACCAGGTCAACAAAATATTGATGCTGATTTGCTCTCACGTCAGTTACCATCCACTGAAGTGTCACCTGACTGGGATGAGATATCTTCCCCTGGGGTTAAAGCCATCTGCCAAATAACCACTCCATACCTGAAAACTGAGTCAAGCAGACTTATAGATCAATTAGGAGCCAATTCTAAGAGTGTTCCTAGCATCTATGCCTGTCCGACACAATTGGAGATAAGCAACTTAGAACAATTAAGCCACCATGAGTTGAGAAGTGCTCAAGAACAAGATTCAATCATAGGTGTAGTAAAGAAAGCAGTTGAGACTGGCCAGTTTCAGTCTATGGCTAAGAATCAAGATCCAAGCATAGTGCTCCTGCAAAGACAAAGTCCCAAGCTGATTGTGAAGAATCACCTTCTCTTCAGAGTGGTGAACAAACAGTTTGGAGACAAAAGACAACAGTTAGTCTTACCTGAGAAATACCGTCAGATGGTCCTGCGCTCCCTACACGATGACACTGGACACTTGGGAGTTGAACGGACGACTGAACTCTTGAAGGAACGATTTTACTGGCCAAGAATGACCACTGAAATTGAGAGTTACGTCAAGAACTGTGGGAGATGCATCGCAAGGAAGTCAATTCCACAACGAGCTGCTCCATTGTGTCAAATTACGAGTACAGGTCCACTTGACCTAGTTTGTATAGACTTCTTGTCTATTGAGCCAGACTCCCGAGGGATCGCAAATGTGTTGGTCGTAACAGATCATTTTACCCGCTACGCCCAAGCTTTCCCGTGCAAAGATCAAAAAGCTATGACTGTAGCCAAGACCCTGTTTGAGAAATTCTTTGTGCATTATGGATTACCTTCACGAATCCATTCCGATCAGGGACGAGACTTCGAAAGTCGCCTTATCAAAGACCTTTGTGTGATGTTGGGCATTCGTAAGTCTCGAACCTCACCATACCATCCGCAAGGTGATGCACAACCAGAAAGGTTCAACAGGACGCTACTGTCAATGCTAGGAACTTTGGATCCTGCCAAAAGGTCACAATGGAGTCAGAGCATCAGTCAACTAGTCCATGCATACAACTGTACGAAGAATGAGGCTACTGGCTATTCACCATACTTACTAATGTTTGGAAGGGAAGCCCGCCTGCCCATTGATGTATGCTTTAACACTTCTGCTGATGAGAAGGATGCAGTAAAGTACCAACAGTATGTGGAGAACATGAAAAAAGATCTGCAGAATGCGTACAAGCTTGCATCCGACGCTTCACAAAAGAACCATGATAGAAACAAGAAAACCTTTGACAGAAGAGTGAGACATCATACTCTGGAGCAAGGAGACAGAGTGTTGATAAAGAATCTGGGATTCACAGGTAAACACAAGTTACAGGATAAGTGGAATTCATTGCCATATATTGTTGTGAAGAAATTGCCAGACTTACCTGTTTACAGATTGAAACCTGAAAGAGGAATGGGAGGTATACGGACACTTCATAGAGACCACTTGTTACCCATAGGAGAGTCTGTGAGGTTGCCGACCCCCGAAGAAAGCAAACCGAACACTCATCGCCCTGTGACCAGAACCCAAACAGATCAGAAGCGGGTAAGAAAGGAAACAAGGAAGGAGGAAGTCAGAGAAATGAATGCTAAAGATGGATTTGAAGAGTCCTCATCTGATGAGGAATGTGATGTGTCGTATTTCCCTCTGAGAGATGATGTGAGCGAACTATTCAGATCGATACCTTCCATTGCTTCTGAGAGAAAAATCTTACCTGAGAGTACCCTAGTGTCTGATAATTTGGAGCAAAGCCATACTCAAGAAGTTGGAGAAGCTGGAGAAACCCTTGTGGATGATAAAGCAGGAAGTAGTTTACAACCGCAACCAGACCCTGTGGATGCCTCAGAATCAGAAGAGGGAGAGCATCCTGCTGAGTGTGAAGGGGTTGAAGATGAAGTGCCTGTGGAAGAACTTACCTGTGAAACCCGTCCTAAAAGACAGGTAAAACCTGTGACACGCTTTACATATGATGAGCCTGGGAAGCCAGTTTATAAGCCCCTTACTGTGGTTCCCATAAGTCAAGAGCCCGAAAAGAGGAAGTGCAAAACACTTTGGTGTCATCCCATGGCCCAATGTTTTAGATGCTCTCTTGCTAATCCTTTCCCTGAAAGAAGAGGACTTATTCATGTCTAAATGATAGCGCATGAGGACATGCTAGCCTTCAGAAGGGGGAGAGTGTAGCCCAGTGCTAAAACACATTTCAGTTATCTAAGTGCTAAATAATTTAGATTAATTAAGGTTCATAATTATACATTAGAACTAAAGAAATTATCTTAAAGATATAAAAAATTTGAATTTAGAAGTAAGCTCAAGAAACAAATTTATTGTAGTTCATTTTCATTCTATTCATTTAGGGTAAGTGAAAGGGATTATGGGAGTTGTATTTTTGTTATATAATTGTTTGTTTTAAGTATGTGTTTAAATTTATTTTAAGGGTTTTGTTTAAAGAATTTCATTGGTAAAGTGAAATGTGTAATGTACCAGGTAATATTTTGATGTTTGGTAGTAAAAAAAATAAATAATAATATATGACGTTTGGTATGCATGGAATGACGTGAGGTGAAAGGTAAACAACCGGGAAAAAAAAAAGAGGAAGAGAGACGATATAGCGGAGCAGAAGTTGCTTCGAGAAATCGCTCCGTGTTTTTAGTGTTTGGACATTAAAATAGAACGTGACAAACGTTGTATAGTTTCCAGTTGGACTTTGGCTGTGTTTGTGCACACAGTCGGACTGAATTGTGTTTTGCCAAAGCTAACATTTCGCCGCCGAGAGGAAGTCTGCCGTGTGAGTGATTTCCAGTCCATGGACATCGCGTGTGAGAGACTTGCCTGCCTGTGACGGTGCGGTTATTCGACGGACGAACTTCATTTGGGATTAAGGTATCTTAAATTTGTTTTTTTCCTTGCTCCAAAGGGAGTGAAGGGGTCATTTTGTTTATTGGCCACGACGAACACAAGCAACGCTCCAGGCCTGCAACGGTTAATTGTTATATTTTAGCTCTTTTGCCGGCTAGGACTGGGGTGGGTGAATCACGTGTAGTGTGTGTGTGAGCGTGGGCCCGCGTGCATGTTTCATGTTAATGTGTTATGTACTGTATTTTAGCTTACTGTTAAATGTTAGCTAAAGTGAGGCTAATGTGGCCTACAAGTTTCTAAGCTCTTACTACATTTTGAGGTTATTGAAGTACGAGTAACATTTTGATTTCTTTTACATTTTGAGGATAATTCAAACTTGAGGTTTGAGGTGATTTAATTTTATTCAATAAGTGAGTATTTGTTGAATACTTTTCTTCATTTATACATATTGTGTATTATTTGTTAATTTATTTTTTGTTTATTGTGAGAATTCATTCTTTTGGTGAATTTAATATTTTATTTATTCAGTAAACCCTATTTTTATTTAATATTTTAATAACTGAGTCCTGAGTATTTATTTAGTGAAAGATATCATTGGGTAATAGTTTTAATATGTAAATAATATTT
The DNA here is from genome assembly GCF_023724105.1 of Carassius gibelio. Classification (NCBI taxonomy): domain Eukaryota; kingdom Metazoa; phylum Chordata; class Actinopteri; order Cypriniformes; family Cyprinidae; genus Carassius; species Carassius gibelio. The sequence goes on from NC_068414.1 coordinate 11,709,114, forward strand.
CATGTGAATATAGTTTAAGTCAGTTACACAAAAGTAGGTACACAGGGTTGTGGTTTAAAAGTTTATTAGTTATTCAAAGCACATGTAAAGTTACACAAACAGACAGTTAAACAGGTTGTCAGCAAAGATTCTATAGATTACATACATTTTACTGGGATTAAGTTAAGAACCCAGGAACGCCCTTTAGTACCAGGAGATAGGCCTAGGGGGCGCTACATGTTCTTGTGTGAGTGAGATGAGTAAATGCATGTTCACATTACGTCTAGATCTACAGTATCATCATGTTCACACTGCACAGCTCTGCAATTACTCCTGATTTCTCTCAACATGGCAACACAAGAGCTGTCAGTCAATACATGGAGAAACTTTTTTTTGTGTGTGTGAGAAAGTAACTTGAATATGTAAAACGATATTTTCATGTAAATGAAAAAGTAATCCATTGCTTTACTCGTTACTTGAAAAAAGAAATCAGATTACTTAACAAGGATTACACACATGTTATCATAACCAATCTGTAACACAAGCCCCCGTTGTCGTTCGAAGCCTAAAACAAGTCTTAGTTTATTACAATATACGTGTATACAGAACTACTGAGACAATGTTTCTTTTAAAACATAACTCCACGGCTGTGTGCAGCCTGCTTGATATTATTTTCAGCCTGCTTAAATTTAAATATAATTTTCATATCATGCAGGAGTAGCTATAGGATAAGATTGGGGAGGATACTGATTGAGAGCAATGTGTATTTACTTTTAAATTATACAAGACATAAGTTCAGCATGTGCAGGGTGATGATGATGATGCATCAGCCAATGTGTTATCTGATCATTTAGTTATCATAGCATAAAATGTTCAATTAATGAGGGTCTCCCAGAAGGGTCTAATTTGAACTTATTACTCAAAAATAAAAATGGTCATTTTTATTCCACACATCCAAAACATGTGCATGCCCATAAATCCTTTATTAGCAAAAAGACACACAAAAAAAAAACAATGATATCTGAAACTTTGACATAATACAGTGGTCATAGATCACAATTTTCCAGAGACACTCTAAACAGCTTCAATTGACCAATTCTCACAAATATTCAGAATGAAATGACAACATTATAAAAAGAATATCTGTTCACCAAAAGTGCTGAGATGAGATTCTGTGCCATCTATGGTTGAAAATCTCATTCTGTGTAGTGCAGTATGCTAGTGTTTAATTCTGATCACAGCCAGAGAGGGAACTTTATTATAATCTTTTATAGAGCCCAATTAAACACTGACTGCTTGGTGTTGTTTCTTTAAAAATAGTTGCAGTCGCTTAATGCATTTCCATCTTTGATTTAATTTGACTTCAGTCAAATGAAGTGAACAAATTGTGGCTTTCAAACATAAGTGCCTAAAGCAGTGGACCAGCTCGAATCACACTGAATAATCTGCATGCACTAATAAGCACTTGCTGTCTTGACAGCTATTGCTGCTTTCAAGTGGGTACTGATTTTGGTTTTCCTGCTCTACAGTTTCACGTCACAGATGATATAATTGATAAAACAAAAAGTGTTTACAGTGTTGCATCGCTGGCTGTGTGATTATCATGAAGTGGCTCTTCAGAATCTACATGCTTATAAATGCTACTTATTTCAAACTGAATGCAACATTGATTGAAATGACACTGTTACATCATCACATGACCTCATTACAGTTATGAATCCAATTTTGTGTCGAATTATCTTAACGTCAGGAGGAAAGATCAAATAATGAGTCAGAAGTGTTAAAATCACAGATGTACAGTAATAGCTCCTAGTTTATGTATCACACTGAAACGTTTATCGCATTGCATTCACTATTCTGTCAGATGAAGAGGGTCTTTTGTGTGTAAATCTGTAAACTGTAGACAGAATCAATTCTGGAGGAGCATATCACCATGCTGTCGTGTGAGTTATAGCCTACGTAAAACCACTTTTCCAAACGCAGTATATCAGATCTGTGGGTACACTGGAAAAACATGAAAACGTCTCAGATCAGTTCCAGAAGAAGCTAATAAAACATTTTAATGATTTTAGGAACTATTAGTGGGGAGATTTTCATTTATTTTCTTATGATATGCAGTGATTTAATGATATAAATAACATTAAATATGTCCTCACTGAGATAAGCAAACAGAGCAACTATAAATAAACATTTCAGTGAGCGATCCAACAGAACAGCGTCCAGGGAACTTGCATGGATCAAACTGTTTTCTTGGCACTCAAGCGTCATCAACCAAATCCAAATCCTCGGGCTGGATTTACGAGATACTAGCGCCATCTAGTGGCACGGAATATCATGTTCAGAAAGAGCACTCCTAAAAGGGATCTGTCACTGGCAAATATTAGAGAAATGTTGCTATTGAGAGAGGGAGAGAGAGAGAGAGAAAGAGAGAGAGAAAGCGCTGATCATTTATTTCATTTATATTATAACTATATAACTAGAACACATAAATACAACTAGAAGTTTTGATTTATATCACATTTCAAAAATCTTCTGTCACATATTCAGTAAGTGCACTTACCTTGATGTGTTGACAAGCACACTAAAGCACATGTGAAGTACTTGATTATAACTTGAACTGCAGTTATTTAATATTATATGTATTGTTAATATTAATGTTAATTACTTTTAAATGTCCTAAATTTCATCTTTAAAAATGTATAATTACAAATATATTTAAATTCATGATGTTCTCATAGACATTAAAGTATATTTCAGTCAATGCATTTTGCAATACACAATATTTCAAAGACAACAGAATTATGAAATGACAGGATGTACTATATGTGGTTAAAAAAATGTCTAAAGTTCAGCTAATCGCATTTAACCCTCTGGTGCTCTTCAGTCACTTTAGACAGAAAGAAATTATGTTTAGATTTTTTTCTTTTAATCACAGCTTCATCGCAACGGTATGAAAGTAACTTTTATAGCATTTGGTATGTGAACGCAAAAAATAATAATTTGAGGGCATTCAGTTCACACTTAAATGTATTGGTATGGCTATAACCATACACTCAAACCGAGAATGAGAGATTGAAATCATATCAGACCCAGAAGGATTAAGCTCTGATAAAACATTCCTTTTTATTTTTATTATATTTTTATAGAATTGTAATGTTTTGTGTAACACAATGCTTTCTCTGCGACCAGGTTTGACGATAGTAATAATAATTCAAAAACTGACGCTTTCCATTCAACATTTCTGACATTTATAAGGCTCCAGAATGCATGACGAACTCCAGACTGGTCTGTTACTACTTGGTATTTATTTGTGCAAATGTTGCAGAGGTCTTGAGAAACACAGGATCAGTATCAGCATTCATAAATAACATTCAGTTTGCATATCAAGTCAAAACCTGGATAACAACACGACACCCACATTCCCATCCGAACACAAAGTGTCCATGCATACAGCCGCACATGAGTGCAACGATGAAGGACTAAAACATTAACGTATTGCTGCATTGAGAGTTAGTGCATTAAGACTGTTCCTTTACTAATTACTGATAGACAGCGGTGGGCAGGAATACAACGTGAAGAACAACAGACCTGACCAGGTTTAGAGAGAAACACTCAGATTAACTTTTCAACTAGATCTTCCACACGGTGATCAGGAAACTCGGAGGCTTCATCTCATTCACATTAGCAGGTACTTGTGCACACTATTACCATGTTCAAACACAATATGTTACAAAATCATGCTCAAGTCCTTTGGGAAAATGAGAAGATTCTTGTTCAACATGATGGATCAGGGCTGCATCATGATGGTGAAATGGTTGATTGTGATTATTTAACTCTAAATGTATTATCACAACTTTTGTCTTTTTCACTTTTATTTTACATTTCATCAGAATGATTTCACTTTCATTTAAGCCCAAATCAAGAGATTTAGTTGCTGCAAACAGCAGAAACGACCGGGTAAAAGAATACACATCTTTTATTTGAGCAGAATATCTCAGAGATGTTTTTAGCTCAAAAGTGCTTTTTCCGTAATGTAGAGAAAGCGTGTGTGAATGGTTGCCTAGTTGGAAAGATTAGTGTTGCTCATCATTTTCAATTGAAAGTAGTTTCGGAAAGTAGCTAAAGTCTGTCCAAAAAGCTGCTAGATTTGTCGCTAGTAGCTGCATTTCCATTACCCTTTAAATTGCACAAACTGAAACTGCAAATTGAAAATAAGCTCAATGGAAACACGTCAGACTCCCATGCATCACAAAAAGGTCCTATGCTCGCATGAGGTGGTTTTTCAGGAAATTCAAAAATGAATATTTCGCAAAACTCCAATGGAAGGTTTTTCACATTTACAGGTCACATGGGCGTACGTAAAAGTCACATGATCATTCTTTAATGTACTATAACTTCCAAGAAGCACCTCATATGCGGCCACTCTCAAGTATAAAGGGCTTTCCTTGCCATTAATGCTTAAATAACCCTTAATTACACTGTGGCACGTTACGTCTATCACAGCCATTGAAGCTGAGCATGGCCGCTTAAGTCAATGCTCATGTTTATACCAGTCGTGCCACAGCATGTTTCAGAAGCATCCCAGAAGAGGCTCGGGTATACGGTGCTTCGCTAAAGATAACGCCTCTGTCTCCTTCTAAAAATAATGGCTAGTACGGTGGGGATGATATACATAAACCTATCAACATCCAACAGCATGACTTATCGCAAGAGGAAAAAATTGTGTTTAGGTCACTTAACACTGGTTAATGGAAACATTGTCATTTTGCAATAGCTTTTTATCAACATTTATCAAATGTCGCAAAAGATTTGTGCAAATCTGTAATAGAAATGCATCGTGAATTAAAGAAGAAAAAAACAAGCTTATCGATTAGCTGGCGACACTGATTAAGTAAACCACTGGTCAGAAAATGTATCAATTCATGAAAGGAGCTATGATTGCGGGGGATTTAAACTCTTGACATCTGGCAACCGCAAACATAAATTGAGTCTTGACACCAATGTACAAAAACGCAAATGACAAAATAAACTGAAAGGTTTTCAGGACAAATTATCAGTGGGCAAATATCACAGAAAACCGTGATGGTGATTATAATACAATTCATCGTGAAGCCCTATGACGGATGAAGAATAATTGTGAGCTATATTCTCCAGGCATGCTCTTATTTTTGCATAAAGATGTTTGGTTCTTTGTTTACTGAAGCCTTGCCAATGCCTCCCCAATGAGACCTAAAAGGGCAGAGAAAAGCATCCCAGAGTTCATGTCCACATCAAGGACGACAGTGTTGATGTTCTGATGAAGCACATTTTGGATTTCACTGTTAAGATTGGCAATTGCTCTGCTTTTCACTCTTGAGACCTTTGTGCTTGTTTATATGGAAACACTTTTCCTGTTTCCCAGTCATCGATCTGTTAACAGAAGTCCATACTCATATTTGTTCTCCAGGTTGCCGATTTGATGGTGTTCCTCAACAGAAGAATAATACAGTCGGCAGTTTCATAAAGCTGGAGATCTTTCTGGTACTATCATACCTGTTTGTTTGAAGTCACAACCAAAGCCAAAGTCTCATGAAGACAAATTCAAATGATCCAAGAAATGCATTACCATGCACCATCACAGGACGTTGCAGGTCCGATTGCTCAGCGCAGAGAACTGAATTTTGGGTCTCTGTTCTTGGAGTCTTTCCGTCTTGAACTGTGGCTGTGATAAGGTCTTGGCGAGGAGTTGGAGGTCTTGTGCGTGTGATGAGTGGTCTGTTTTGCCTTGGATCTGTGGTGGGAGTGATGTTTGTGAGGGGTGTTGGTCGACTGGCGTCCTTCAGTGGTTTTGGGAGGGTGGGGTTCAGGTGATGGGACGATCTCTGGAAGAGTCTCCAAGACGGCCGGCATGGCTTGAGGTTTGGCCTGCGGACAGGAGCTTGTGAGGAGAGGAGATCGAGAGGCCGTTTCCAGCAGACCTTTGGTTCCCTGTGTGCACTGTGGAGGATGACAGGAAAGATGGATGGAGGGTTATGATGGTGATCAAGAACCAGGGATAAGGGAATGGGTGTGACAAAGACAAAAAAAGAAGTAGATTTGTTGTTAGAAAGAGTGGAAGTAAAATATTTTGAGGTGGTTTAAAAGGAAAAGCTAATATACAGTAGCTGAGCAGTAAAGCTTGAGCCAACCAGATATCAGCATCACTGATGACTCATGCAGATGATTCATCTTCTGCTATACTGAACTAAATATGAACAACTGAGTCATATTGAAGTGCTCGTATAAATTCTGCTAGGAGAGAACAATGGAAATTTACAGCAGCAAGATCATGAGATTAGACAAAATACCATCTTAAAGGGTATTTCACTGAAAAAAATTAATTATATGGTAATGTATTCATCCTTGTGTTGTTTAAAACTTATCTTATCTCCCATACATTAAAGGAGATGTTTAGCAGTAGATGTGCTGCAAATTAAACATTCAAACTTGGCCCCTCCTCATTGGTGGAACACCATAAGAAGCCACGCCCCTGTTGCTGACATCATCAGTGTTGCCAGATGGCATTTTTGGGTTTGATTGTGTGGGTCAAAATTGGTTTGGGTGGGTAAAAAAAAAATGGGCTAGTTTGAAAACAGTTTGTTATATTTTAATGTTTACATTTTATAGGAAAGTAACAAATTTGCCTATAGAAGGCAGATGTGATGATTCATGAGTGATGGGTTTTTAACACAATAAGGAATCAGATTTAAAAATGTGTTGCTGTGTTTTAAAGTGATTTTTATGTAAAAGTTCATACATTTAAGTTGTAGCTACAGTAAAAAGTGAAAGAGCTGAATATAATGGGGTGGGATTTTCTTGAAGTGTGCAGGTTTTAAAGAGATTGTGTGCTTAAATTAATTTAGCCAATCTGGCAACACTAGACATCATATCAGGTACCAGAACACATACAACCCAACCGACTCAAGACTTCCTGTGGAAAGATAAGTGATGATTTAACTTGTTTCCCAAATATTGTGTTTATCATGCATAATAATTCCTTTTTTTTTTTTTTACATATATGAATGAACACACACTGGCTGCAATTTGCAAGCAATTTTAGCCATCTCCAGGCTTGTTTACTTGTGTCAGGACAGAGGAAATTATTGGAGCTCTCCAAACTTTGAAATAACCAGAATATGATTTACATCAGTCTATTTACTGACTGTTCTCATATGACAATGTGTCATTAAAGATGCATATTGTAATAAATAAAGAATCAATATGATCTGAAGCACTTCAAAAAATAAAAAGACAAATAAAAAATAGAGCGAATAAGACTGAATAATGTAAATGTTTTTTTCTGGTTCCTCTCACAAAGCTATGGCATGGCGTCAAAATTTATATCATATTGATAGATCATTCTGACTTACTGATTTTTTTTATGATAATTTTACAGGAACAAGTACTGTAAAAGCTTGAACATGCATCCATTGTATGGAAAACAAAGAGCTTGGACATTCTGCTTAACATCTCCTTTTGTTATCCACAGAAGGATTTGGAACAACATGAGGGCATAAAATGGACTTATGTTTGGATGAATTTCCCTTTAAGATTCTGGTCCATGGCATGATACTACAGCTTGTGTGGTAGTACCACACTGACTAAATGAAAGTCAAAACATTTATACACAAACGAAACATGAAATAGTGGTAAGTGGTCAGACTGGGAGGAGGAGGAGCAGTGCTGATCGTGTGCTGATGCTGTAAAACATCAGCCGTCGAGCATCAGCACCATTAGCTCTAGCAGCAGCATGCAGACCGAAAGCATGTGGAGCCAATGTGACACCACCTACAGGAATATATAAGTGTGCCCCAAACACCGGCCTGAGTCTTACCAACCTCCCCACAATCCCCTACTTCTGCCAACTGAAGCATCAGCCGGCACAAGACAGGGCGAAATCCAGGCAATCTTTCTCCTAAATACACATGCACACACAAACACACACACACACACATATAGAGGACAAGGGTTAATGCGCTAAGACCGATAAGTGTGTAATGCATCAGAGCATGCCAGGAAAACATACACAACTGTGAGTAAACAAACAACTGGATACCTACATAACAAATATGCATGCATGACAAGAATTATGTGGTTTAGTTTGAAAAATATTTATTTAACATTAAAATGCATTTTTAATATTTACAAGCAGAAATATGTTCAAAAAGTACAAAATGTCAGGAATGTTCCTAATTTCAAATTTAAGCCCATGCATTTATAATACATAAAACCCCATAGGGACATTTCCAGGTCACATGCAAACCATTTCACAATATATGCACATGCACACAGACACAAACACACATCAAGTACTGGATCCCTACACTACTGTGCAGAGATGCATTAGCACCTTAATAACTTTACCATTTTCCATAGTTTAATGTAAGTGATATTTACCATAGCTATTTATTTTGGACTTCACAGAACAGGATGACATGGACTTTTCCGTAAAGTTACAACCAAAGAAATGCACATAAACACTAGAGCTTTTAGCTATTGGTTTGTTTGTTCACTGATGAGAGGCACTTTTGTTTTGGTGATATAAACCAGAAAGATCAAGGCACATTCACATTGATAAACAGCCACAAGAAAATTCAAAAACTAAAAACAAACATGTTGCTTGTTTCTTTGAACCAAACAACCCAAATTATACAAACAAACAAACAGCTTGAGTTGTTTTTACATGCTCAAAACAAACAACTTTAATAAATTAATGAAAAATAAACAACATTTGTGAGAGGTGTTTGCTTATACTCAGATGTTTTTCAAGAGCACCACTGTGCATCATAATCTCAAGTCTTTGAACCATCGAAGAGCTTAAAAAAAGAAACACCATCACCTGAAACTACAGCGTCTTTCCTGCTCACAAACTGTGAATTCTACCTAGTGTCACAGGAAGCCAAAAGTTTCATTTCCTTTTTTTGTAATAAGATGCTGCACAATTGTGCAATGTAACTGCTACACCCATTGCTCTATAAACCATAAACACTCTAACCCACTATCTACAAGGGAGCCAATCCATAGAGAATGAGTCCGTTAACAATTATTTCCCTTTCAAACTCAGAGTAAACAACACAAATCTCATCTATAGAAGTGACTTTAACCAGCTGTAACAGCTCTCCTCAACACCAAACAGATCTGAGACAGCCGCACTTGGCTGTAGCCCAGCAAGCTGAAGGCTGTCGGACATCTAAATGAAGGGTGCGACCCATGCCAAAACGCATCAAACAACGCAGCAAGAGGAACAAATGCTGGCTTTGGATCAGACACAGGAAGTCAGGCTGTCGAGTGGCTCTGAATGGAGATGGCAGGTTGCTGTAGGGTTACGACCGGGGGTGGAGGAGGAGGAGGTCGGCCTGAGGTGACTGCTCGTCCTACCATGTTTTTGTCGTTTTTAGCAGCTGGGAGCTGGATTTCCACAGCACTGGTCTGGACGGAGTCATCGGAGGGCACAAAGCCTCGCCTGTCAATCAAACTGACAAGACGAGAGGAGGCAAAGGAATTACATCAAAGCCACAGTGATAAACAGAGGCTACATATTGTGGATCCTGTTTTTACTGGCACACTGGAGACCATATACACTCATCTACACGCGTCTCACCTGGGAGGCATGGGTCCACAGAGCACAGAACAGCAGTTTTTGATAATGCTGTTGTAACTGTAAGGATTTCCAACATCCTCACCTCCACTTTTCCCTGACCAGGAGCCTTTAATCTGTAATAAATACACATACAGTCCATGAAATATCTAGGCCTACATAATAAAAATATATATATATATATTTGTATGCATTTTCTATTTGGTTTCATTGTGAGTATTTGCGGCATGTTTCTGTAATTAGTTATGGTTATGAGTATTTGCGGCATGTTTCTGTATTTGGTTTCACTGTGAGTATTTGCTGCATGTTTTTGTATTTGGTTTCATTGTGAGTATTTCCAGCATGTTTCTGTATTCAGTTATGTTGTGAGTATTTGCAGCATGTTTCTGTATTTGGTTTCATTGTGAGTATTTACAGCATGTTTCTGTATTTGGTTTCATTGTGAGTATTTGCAGCATGTTTCTGTATTCAGTTATGTTGTGAGTATTTGCAGCATGTTTCTGTATTCAGTTATGTTGTGAGTATTTGCAGCATGTTTATGTATTTGGTTTCATTGTGAGTATTTGCAGCATGTTTTTGTATTTGGTTTCAATGTGAGTATTTGCAGCATGTTTCTGTATTCAGTTATGTTGTGAGTATTTGCGGCATGTTTATGTATTTGGTTTCATTGTGAGTATTTGCGGCATGTTTATGTTTTTGGTTTCATTGTGAGTATTTGCAGCATGTTTCTGTATTTGGTTTCATTGTGAGTATTTGCAGCATGTTTCTGTATTTGGTTTCATTGTGAGTATTTGCGGCATGTTTCTGTATTCAGTTATGTTGTGAGTATTTGCGGCATGTTTCTGTATTCAGTTATGTTGTGAGTATTTGCGGCATGTTTATCTATTTGGTTTCATTGTGAGTATTTGTGGCATGTTTCTGTATTTGGTTTCATTGTGAGTATTTGCAGCATGTTTCTGTATTCAGTTATGTTGTGAGTATTTGCAGCATGTTTCTGTATTCAGTTATGTTGTGAGTATTTGCAGCATGTTTATGTATTTGGTTTCATTGTGAGTATTTGCAGCATGTTTATGTATTTGGTTTCATTGTGAGTATTTGCGGCATGTTTCTGTATTCAGTTATGTTGTGAGTATTTGCAGCATGTTTCTGTATTCAGTTATGTTGTGAGTATTTGCAGCATGTTTATGTATTTGGTTTCATTGTGAGTATTTGCAGCATGTTTTTGTATTTGGTTTCAATGTGAGTATTTGCAGCATGTTTCTGTATTCAGTTATGTTGTGAGTATTTGCGGCATGTTTATGTATTTGGTTTCATTGTGAGTATTTGCGGCATGTTTATGTATTTGGTTTCATTGTGAGTATTTGCAGCATGTTTCTGTATTTGGTTTCATTGTGAGTATTTGCAGCATGTTTCTGTATTTGGTTTCATTGTGAGTATTTGCGGCATGTTTCTGTATTCAGTTATGTTGTGAGTATTTGCGGCATGTTTCTGTATTCAGTTATGTTGTGAGTATTTGCGGCATGTTTATCTATTTGGTTTCATTGTGAGTATTTGTGGCATGTTTCTGTATTTGGTTTCATTGTGAGTATTTGCAGCATGTTTCTGTATTCAGTTATGTTGTGAGTATTTGCGGCATGTTTATGTATTTGGTTTCATTGTGAGTATTTGCGGCATGTTTTTGTATTTGGTTTCATTGTGAGTATTTGCAGCATGTTTCTGTATTCAGTTATGTTGTGAGTATTTGCGGCATGTTTATGTATTTGGTTTCATTGTGAGTATTTGCGGCATGTTTATGTATTTGGTTTCATTGTGAGTATTTGCGGCATGTTTCTGTATTCAGTTATGTTGTGAGTATTTGCGGCATGTTTATGTATTTGGTTTCATTGTGAGTATTTGCGGCATGTTTATGTATTTGGTTTCATTGTGAGTATTTGCGGCATGTTTCTGTATTCAGTTATGTTGTGAGTATTTGCGGCATGTTTCTGTATTCAGTTATGTTGTGAGTATTTGCGGCATGTTTATCTATTTGGTTTCATTGTGAGTATTTGTGGCATGTTTCTGTATTTGGTTTCATTGTGAGTATTTGCAGCATGTTTCTGTATTCAGTTATGTTGTGAGTATTTGCGGCATGTTTATGTATTTGGTTTCATTGTGAGTATTTGCAGCATGTTTCTGTATTTGGTTTCATTGTGAGTATTTGCGGCATGTTTCTGTATTCAGTTATGTTGTGAGTATTTGCGGCATGTTTATCTATTTGGTTTCATTGTGAGTATTTGGAGATCAATCTGTATTTATTTACCATTATGGGGTCAGCTGTGGCCTAATGGTTGGGTCGCAAGTTCGCAACTTATAAATTATCTTAAATTTAGCCTAAATAGTTGAGTGTATTAGAAGCAAAAACAACTTGTGCACTACTTAAGTTATGAAAGGAAAACACTTACATCCTCATTGGTAGTAAGATTTGCAGCTACCAGGTATGTATGGAAGCCTGAGAGGCCCAAAATGGACCAAACTGAAAAGAAGCAAACCACTAGCTCAAGAGCAGTGAAGAAAGTAAAGGAAAACTTCAGAATTGGCACCAATAATGAATATTAATAGCACACAGTGCAGGAATATTCTGGGCTAAATATAACTCTATCATCAGAATCATTTTGACTGGTCCCTCGGTTTGTAAAAACATTGCACTTATAATGAAAGTGCACCAAACTGTTGAGCCCTGGATATGAAACGCAGAGGAAAAAAACAGATATCATGGCCATGGATTAGGAATTCATTCCCTTGTTTTAGTTAAATCATGGCAACACTTTAACTAAACTAAAGGGAATAAATCAGTACAATATGGTCATGATTTAACTAAAACAAAAGAAAAAATACAAATGTGGCCATAATATCTATTTCCCCCACATGTCATGTGTGGTACTCCATACAGAAGTGTTCAGAGCAGAAATGTGACATTTTGGGTAGCTGGAACAATTACATTAAGAGGCACTCAAATATGTATTGTAAAAACCATGCAGACTATACTAGCTATATCATACGATCACAAATACTATATTTTACATTGCTGTTTTTTCCAGTATGACTTGCCCCATAGATTAACATTGTAAGCACATTGCTACAAACCTAATTTTCATTTGTTTTTATAAACTGAGGCACAAGTTGACATTATTTTCTGTCATTTCTTGTTCATTGAACTTCACTTGTATTTAACCCAGCGCATTCCTTTATGGCAATAACAGACTCTTTGTAAGTTAAACATCTGAAATCACACAACGAATGAAAGGATATCTGGCAGGACTCTCTTGGAGAGCAATAACCAACCCATTTCCTCCTCGTGACCCTATAAAAGAGAGCATTAGTCACTAAAAGCTTTTATCAGATCTTAAGTCATTTAGGTCCAGTAAGAGATTCACATGGCATCTGTGCTTGCCTTTATAAGATCAGCATACTGCAAACAAACCAACTCTATGATGGGAACACTACCAGTCTATTATCTGGACAAATCTTACTAAATTAAATAGCTTATGCTTAAAAAACGGAAATTAGTTTTGTTTAAATTGTTCCAATTCGGAACAATGGAACATTATAATGTTACATTTAAAAACCAACAACTCCTTCAGTGCTGTTCAAACGCATCCCATGATGCACCTCATGAAGTACATGTCTCTATTATAAGTTACACTATTATTCAAAAGTTTTTGGTTGGTACAATTTGTACGGTAATATTGTGAAATATTATTACAATTTAAAATAACTGTTTGCTATTACAATACATAGTAAAATGTAATTTATTTCTGTGATGAGAGCTGTATTTTCAGTATCATTACTCCAGGCTTCAATGTCACATGATCCTTCAGAAATCAGTATAATCTGCTGATTTACTGCTCAAGAAATAGATTTTATTATTATTTTTTATTATTAGCATTTTAAGGAAAAGCATGATTTATTAGAAATTTTTTAGGATACTTTGATGACCAAAGTTTAAAAGAACAGAATTTATTTGGAACACAAATCTTTGTGTAACATTATAAACACTTCTAAAGTCCCTTTTTAGAAAGGCAAGAGCTACTCTGGTTACTCAACTGGAGAGTGGCACGATCTCACTGAACGAACACACCACTCAGAGATGTATGTATTTGTTTGAGCTCACAGAAACAGGAAGTGTAGTCAAGGAAAATGATATGACACATACTCAGAGCCAGGTGTGTGGTTGCACAAGCGAAGATGAAGGTCGTGAGGAAAGACAGCGAGACGATGAAGGCGTAGAAGAAGCGATAGTTTCGTTTTCCCACACAGTTGCCGACCCAGGGGCAGTGATGATCGAAGCGCTCTGTCAAACACACACACACACACACACACACACACACACACGCTTGTGAATTAAACAGGCTGCTGGCTTAGGAACAAGTGTGAACTTCAGATATCAAACTGCTTCATCAACCTAACGCTATAAATAACACCGCTAAATCTGAGAAGGATAACATCCTACATGAATTCACAAGCAGAAGAGTGTGAAAACTGCACATAATAAACACTCTGGCAATTCATATTGAATGTTAGGAGTAGAGTATAGTCACATAGTTGAATCTTCGGAGCAGTGTTTGCCTGTACAAAAACAGGAGCAACTGTGAAGTAAAAAAAATGTACATTCTTCATAGAGGAATTGATTTTTAACTAAATAACAAGCAGTTAAAGACAGAGCTACTGTGAGCTCCAGTCTTGTTAATCAATGCTACATGCATTTACTGAAACCAACCGATTTAAATTTGATTGGGTCATTTGCAATGCTTCATGGGACTCTACTGCTTTTCCTCAATAAGGTTGTAAAACCACACAGTTCTGAACTTATTTTTCATTTTCAGACACTCAAAGCATGTGGTTTTGCTAACACTTCAGATTAGGGAACACATTCACTATTAACTAGTAGCTGATAAGCTCTTCTAGATGATGGGCTCATGTTGCTTTCACAAATGTGCATTACAGAGACTCAAACTCAGAGCAGATGTAGAGCTGAGTTTATGCGGAGCAGCATTTACTGTGAGACCCGGGTCAACTCTTCTCTTGCAGCACATACATTGAATTAAACTACAGCTTTTGCAGTTTGATCATCCCACTAAGCCATATCGCACTTCCGGTTTTTATTTCAAGTAATACTGCAGCTCCAGCATGCATCACTGGACACACACACACTGCGATGTTGCTCCAGTTATGTCTGACCCAGTGATATCTCCGGCACATCAAACAACGTTAATGCACTTAGACTGGTGAACTGATGTGAACTGATAATGCATACCTGGAGTGCAGTATAAGCAGCTCTAGAAGCAGATGCATGAATTTAAAATGTTTACTTATAACCTCTAGTATGAGCAATAGTGATAATGAATCTTGCATTAGCTATCTCCACTAATAGTTATCATTAAAAGCATGCGAGCACTGCTGTAGACTTCTGGAGGCTCATCTCACCCACACAGTTGTCACACAGGCTGCAGTGGGAGGTGCGCGGCGGACGGAAGATCTTGCAGGTGAAGCAGTACTTTAGTTTAACCACCTGCTGGTTGATGACGACCTCCTTGGTGCGCGGCGGGGGGCGGTAAGACGAGGACGAGCCCGTCGGGTTGTCTGCCAGAGAGGAAAACACATTAAAGGCTCTTTAGAGTTTGCTCGAAACAACTGAAACACTTCCTGTCTTTTGAAATTAGGTGAACACTACAAAAACAAAACCACTGGCACAAGGGAGAACTGTTTTATGCTTGAAGGAAATCAATTTAGTGTAATCATTAGAGCAAAGCGTTGTTTAAAGGTGCTGCAGTGCTTTCACCACTTCACATGAAAAAAGATCCATTAATAATATGCTACATTAAAAGCATTAAGCAAGGAGGCAATCAGAAAACTTTGTCTCATGAAAAAAACGATACGTCTAATGTTGGATTTGTGGTTGTTTAAGTCACACAGAGTAAAAGAATCTGTTAAATAAATGCACACCACTGTATGAGGTTTCATACAGACTCAACTAATTTTAAACTCACTTCTTGTAATCTTTCGCTATCATGATGAAAACAGCTGTGTTCCAGTTCATCAAAGCAGCGACACACGCACCTATACTAAATTTATTCTAACGTCGATTATAACGATGGCAACAGATGTGAGTAAAGGTGATCGCCTCTACAAACAGACAAGCACACGAATAGTTCAGAGATTTACAGACTGTACACATGAAATAAGATTTTGCATTCAACTGCTGATTTTTCCATTGTGCTTCTATAAACATGTTGCATCTTTTTCAATCTTGCAAATGGCACAAAGTGGTCTAAAACCATGGCACACATGGCAAAGTTATATAAAAAAAGAACAACTACTCTAGACACTGCTTTTGCACTGACACAATGAAGATCTATAGATAATCAAGTTGCTTCTTTTCATTTAAGAACACTGCAAAAGATGATGCCCATTTAGGAAAAAGCAGCAAATGAATGACCCCTTAGAGCCGGTTCACACACATTGAGTTTTTGTTTTTATCATGTCAGATGCATGAAAGTGGATTGGAAAAATGTGATTAAAAATTTTGCATTGTTTTTGGTGTGTGAATATATGTGTTGCATCATTTGCAGTGTCTCACACACGGTGTTCTAAAAGCATGGCACATTAAACAAAAAGATGTTTAAAAGATAACTTTTTAAAAACGTCTAATTCCACTACACTGCAAAACATGTTATTTTTGGGAACGGCCTCTAATATGTGATTTTCTGTCTGTGCACTAGAATTACTTCTTTTTTTTTACTTGCTTTATTCCAATCCAGTCAAACATATCAGACGTACACAGTATTGATCCTCAAATTAAAGTGGGCCAGCAGTACACAACACAACAAAATTTAAAAAACAAACATAAGCTCACAACACAACAGAAATGCTCCCAACCACTAGGGGGCAGTGTTGGCAGTGAAACACTGAGGATTGTAAGTGATTGTTCTTAATATGTGTGATCGGATTTTAAATGAACAACGTGTTTTTACTAAATGTTTTGAAATCCTGGTAATCTTCATGTATCGATTCATGAATTGAGCAGAAAATAAATCAATATATTTTTGATTTGGACAGTTTAGCTCTGGGCAGCGTTCAAGCGTAGCCCCACAAAAAGGACAATACATGGTGAACTGAAATAACGTCAGGAGCAAGCAGTGTTAAAACTAATCAAGTACTTTAGACTGCGAATACTTGTGACATGCACACAATTGTCCGTTTCTGCAGACCAACTGCCCCCTAGTGGTTGGGAGCATTTCAGTTGTGTTGTGGCTTAATTTTGTTGTGTTGTGAGCTTATGTTCGCTTTTTAATTGCATTGTGTTGTGCATTAGGGCTGCACAATTAAATCAAAATTTAAGCAAAAAGGCAATAAAGTCGCAATCAGACAGAAGCTGTACATCTTTAAATGCTAACCGACATAGCCATTATCACTGCTTAGAATACAAAGAAATATTGTGTGCCTTAATTATTCTGTTTAAGAAGCCACATCGTATCACACAAGGATTTATTTCAAATACACGACTGATCTCATGAAGTGAGTTTGAAGTAAAAACATGCTATTAATAGGGATGCGCGATAAAAATCTGCTGATATTTAATGCATCTTGTCAGTAAAGCCGGTTCTGTAATCAGAAGTAAATCTCTACATGTGTGTGATTTCACATGGAGCACATTCACTACACAAAGCCGTTGTTCACCGACAAGCTGCGCCAAACCACGATCATATTTTGAGCAGCTTGTCAGTGAACAACGGCTCGGTGTAGTAAATGCTGCTCAATCTGAAAGCAGGTGATGGAGATTTACTACTAATCATAGAACCGGCTTTACTGACTAACTGTGCATGTCAATCGCGATTAATCGTGCATCCCTATTGGGCCACCGTATCAAATGCTCTCAAAAACAAACTTGACTTAATATCTGCCACTTGGATATAAATTCTGATTTTAAATTTCGACTTGCAACAGATATACCGCAAATAGCAAACTTGCAACATTCATCACAGATATAAAACATGACAACTACACGCAAACTAAGCCTTTATTCCAGAAGCAGCCTGCAGTGAAGGTCAGAGGAGGACAAGTAAGCCAGAGGGCTATGAATTCATCTTGAAACAGAAAAATAAAATAAAATGCTGTCACAGAAAAAGAGACACGTCATGCACTTCTCCATTTCCCAGTTCCTCACAAACACATCAGTCTGAACCACTTGAGCGGATCAGAAATTCTACGATGATGATTATTTTTATTATTGTTCAAACTAATAACTGCAGCTCTCTGACTGGCAGATTATATTCCTGTTTGGAGGACATCTGAGATAATGGATGAGTCTGCACCGCAATCATGTGACCTCGTTCAGAGAGAAACATACTTCTCACTGCAACAACCAGACGTGAATGTGCTACTACTGAGCAGGTGAAGATCTCAGTTTGAGTTCTGAGGAGTGTGTGTTCATGACAGTCGTCCTCTGTAATTAGGACAGGATGGAGAAGAAGAGATGGCAGCACGTCCACTCGTCCAGGCCAGTGCAAAGGCTTATTTAGCATTCGGCTTTCTCTGTTAGAAGCCAAATTCCCAAATCAAACCAGCTCAGGCACTTCTCTCAAACAAGGTTATTATTTACTTTTATGCATTTAGCATACACTTTTATCCAAAGTGACTTACAGCAGATGAAAAGGGCCAACAATATCCATGATCTGCTTTCCAAATCATGGTCACTTTAGCAAAAAAATTGCAACAGCAAATCTGAGTGTTAAAAGTTTAACAAACTAGAATCCATGCAGTCAGTGATTTACCTCACAGGAACTTCCAGATCGTAGGGACTGCTATTGAGACGACTATATTTTGTCAACAGAATTTCATTACACAAAGGTAAGTGTGAGTGCAAATTTACAACATTTTGTAAAAGATAAAAACTTGTGGAAACTTTGGCAAACTTTTGCAGACAAAAAGGTTGACCGTCTGTTGTTAATAGTTACGTGATATATGAAGCTCACACAGAAGTCACTCTCAAACCAAGCAGCTTCCAGACGGTCAACGATGCAAATCCACGGGACCAACGTGAACCCGATGCAAAATTAGCATTAGGAAGTCTTTCGTGTAAAACTCTTAATCCAAACGGATACTTTGCACCATGCAAAATTTTTATAAGGTCTTATGCTAAATATGCAACAAACGACACAAAGTCAACAGTCCAAGACGTCCATCTAGTGCATGTTTAAAAATGCATCATATAAATAACAATTCAATATTATATTTTCATTTATTTGTCAGCCAATGTTATTTCTGTTCATACACTGTAAAACTAAACAAAAAAAAGCTGTTTCAACAAAGCGTTGTGCTGTCTTAAAACTTTGTTCAACTTGAAACAATTTAGTTTTTTTTAACAGTGTAGTCGATTTACTTTTTTTTTTTTTTTTTTTGGTTTTAAAATTGAACATTTGAAATTACATGATTCTCTTTCTATATCTGTATTCATGAATATGGAGGACCTTAATGCATTTGCCGAAATGTAGCAGCGACAGAACACACTGCACTGAGCCCTCCATCCCATAATGCATTGCCCTAGACTTGACCTTACATATCCATAGAGATGAATGAAGCAGCAGCATCACACATCACATTTAGTCAAACCTAGACTAAAAATGCTAATCAATCCGGTGTGTTTCTGTAGATGATAACTGATAGCAGTGCTGTAGTAATCCTGAGACGAGTGCTCCTCACCGATCTGCTTCTCGACGTCTGCCGCCTCCTCTGGTGTGGCCCGGGGCAGAATCCCTGGATCCGTGAAGCTGGTCTGGAGGAGAGAGACCATCACAAACACAAACAGGACCCCTCCGATGGCCGGGATGCAGCCGGTGAGGTTCTGCACCAGGTACGGGCAGCTGGAACCACACAACACCTCCGTCAGCAAAACACCAAAATATACAGATCTGAGCGTTAGAATCCAACACAGTTTCTACTTAATGTGCTGCATCCACAGGGAAGAGCTGTACAATACGGTGATTAACGCCACAATTAAATGAGCCACGTTTAAGTAACCATACATTGTTAATTAAGTCCCTAAAAGTGACCTCAACACAAATGATGTCCTGAGAGAGACTACAGTCACTGTGTGAAGCAGAACAGGGAGATCTGCTCTAGTGTTTATATCACAGTTATTATTCTTGCCTACTGAGTATATAGTTACTATTATTATTATAATAATAATGAAGGTACTGCATACAGATAACATTGAAATTAGCTATGCTAGGGTTGTCACAATAGAAAGCTATGTTTATCTTGTTGTTGCAGCAATATTATCTTCATTATGTAGTTTACACTTGACTTAAAAATGAAAACCCTTTCATTTCTATTTCATTATTTCCTTTTCGTTCTACAGTGAACACAAAATCTGATTTCTTGACGAATGTTAGATTAGATTACATAACTTGTATTGACATGATAACATTGCTCACATTTAAAAAAAAAATAGCAATACATTATTCATCATGCACTCATCTTCCTTTATTCTTCTTTTTTACCTTTTAAAATTTCAAAGTCAAAAGTAATTTAAAAATGATCTTAAAGTATAATGCATCACATTACACTTGCAATTTGTGTAATGCACTCTTTCCAGATCAAGAGATCTTTAACAGTATCTAGCTTGAATTAACAAATACGTCCAAATCCATTGGCATTTTGAAGCAGGTGTTTTTTATTATTATTATTATTATAGTTTAAACCCTGAGCTGCACAGTCTGTGACTCGTCTAATGTGTTTCAGACAGTGCTCGTGTTCTCCAGAGAACAGCACACTTACTCGAATATGAAGAAGAGTCCGCTGGTGAGCAGGATGAGCGCCAGTGTGAGCGGCAGCACGCCGCTTTGACGCGCCGCGATGATGCGTCCGTCGCAGCAGAAGCGGTTTTTCCCGGGAAACACCTCCCATTTCCTCCGGAGTCGTCTGGACGTGTGATCGGGCGGAGGCGTCGCGAGCGCCTGCGGATCTATCTGCTGATATTCTCGGTTTTTCATCCTTCCCGGCGATCAGCGTCGGTCAAACATCAGCTGCTGCGCGGAGAGATGTCGCGCGATGGCGTCATGCTTTATTAGAGAACAGACCGCAGTCCGATCGGCGCGCGACGTAACGCGACGTCACAGACGCGTCCTCGCTGCAAGCTTCAGTAAAGCGGCGGCTTCGCTGTGGTCCTTGGTTTAATAAAAACCTTGGTGTAATAAATGACGGACGCAGAGCGAGCATCAGTGTTTACATGAAGAGCGCAATGAATGATGATCCGCGCGCAGATGATGCTCGCACACAGGATGTGACGTAACAGTCCTCAGATGCTCTTCACATGACAGCAGCTGCCCAATATCTCTCATGGCATAATCTGTTGAAAGCTTCTCATGGATTAACCATCAATGGTGTTTAGAGTCATCCTGACATATCTATCTATCCATCCATCCATCCATCCATCCATCCATCTATCTATCTATCTATCTCTCTCTCTCTCTCTCTCTCTCTCTCTGTCTCTGTCTATCTATCTATCTATCTATCTATCTCTCTCTCTCTCTCTCTATCTATCTATCTATCTATCTATCTCTCTCTGTCTGTCTATCTATCTATCTCTCTCTGTCTGTCTATCTATCTATCTATCTATCTATCTATCTATCTATCTCTCTCTGTCTGTCTGTCTGACTATCTATCTATCTCTCTATCTCTCTCTCTGTCTGTCTATCTATCTATCTATCTCTCTCTATCTATCTATCTATCTATCTATCTCTCTGTCTGTCTGTCTATCTTATCTATCTCTCTCTCTCTCTGTCTGTCTATCTATCTCTCTATCTCTCTCTATCTATCTATCTATCTATCTATCTATCTATCTATCTATCTCTCTGTCTGTCTGTCTATCTTATCTATCTCTCTATCTCTCTCTCTCTCTGTCTGTCTATCTATCTCTCTATCTCTCTCTATCTATCTATCTATCTATCTATCTATCTATCTCTCTCTCTCTCTGTCTGTCTATCTATCTATCTCTCTCTCTCTGTCTGTCTATCTATCTCTCTCTGTCTGTCTATCTATCTATCTATCTCTCTGTCTGACTATCTATCTATCTATCTATCTTTGGACATTAGTGTTAAATATCTTGTATGATTAGCTCTTGAGTTCGTTTTTTTTTTCTTTATTGTTTTCATCTTTTCCTTTTTCCAAAACTAAGAATTGCAGCAGCTACAAGGATTATTATTGAAATGTCTCTGAATCACTTTTAATCCATCAATTTAACCCTTTTGAGAAAAGGTTATAATCACAGTTCTACTTTAAGTAAATACTATTCATTTATAATTTTTATTAATCTTGAAAAAGATTTCACTAGACAAACAAACTTCAAAAATAAAATTCACACTGATATGATAATCAGAAATGTTTCTTGAGCAGCAAATCATCATATTAGGATGATTTCTGAAGATCATGTGACACTGAAGACTGGAGGAATGATGCTGAAAATACAGCTGCACATCACAGAAATAAATTACATTTTAAAATATATTCACATGGAAAACAGTTATTTTAAATTCGAATAATAATTCAAAATTGTATTGTTTTATTTGTTTCAAGAAATGCAGCTGGCATAAGAGGCAAGAGGCATAACATTAAAATCTTCCCGACCTCAAAGTGTAAAATTCAATAATATCTGCTAGCATAAAAAAAAAAGACTAAAAAATAAATTCAGTTTTACATTTTTGTCCATACAGTGGGTACGGAAAGTATTCAGACCCCCTTAAATTTTTCACTCTTTGTTATATTGCAGCCAATAAAATACTGTTAAACCAAATTAAATCATGTCAAAAATGCTTTTCATTCTGAAAACATGTAGCACTTTAGGGTCACTGTGTTGAGTGAGAAAAGCTGTTTTGTAGTCAAGACTTAAAAATAAAATAAATCTAACTAAAGAAATATTCACTTCCACACACACACAGAGAGAGAGAGAGAGAGAGAGAGAGAGAGAGAGAGAGAGAGAGAGAATCAGTGACAGCTTGCCCCATTCTCACATCATTTGTGTTTGTGGGGCCGGACACGGCTTAAAAGTACTCATCCAGTTGAATCAATCAATATATTCTAAAGCTACAATCAACACATTCTGATGCAGCTTCAATTTAGCAGAGTATAAATGCCTCTGTGATCCCATTCATACAGTTCACATAGTAGTGTTCATACTCAAACATCCCTATTTCATCTATTTATATTCCAAAACCGTTATTTCAATGCAACACAACTAAGAATTTTGTTATTTATATTAAAGTAAAAAAAATTATATAAATATTAAGAGAATAAAAATGTAGTTCTGTGTTAACTGTTAGTAAATGACGACTGTGTTGAGTCATTCTGTTCGTTCTTCTGGAAGTGTTGCAAAGTATTTTGCATCCTGTTGCATTTCTGAGGTTAGAAATGATAAACTATAATTAGATTAGTTCAAAAGAAAAACACATACTTCATGTTTGTGACTAAGTGAAATGAAGGACTAAAATAAGAACCAGAAGGAAGATATAATGGTAGAGAATTAGATCTTCTCTATCTATTATATCTTATGTATAATGTATGTGCATATATATATATATGCACATACATTATACATACACACACAGAACAAAATTATAAACGCAACACTTTTGTTTTTGCCCCCATTTTCATGAGCTGAACTCAAAGATCCTAGACTTTTTCTATGTACACAAAAGGCCTATTTCTCTCAAATATTGTTCACAAATCTGTCTAAATCTGTGTTAGTGAGCACTTCTCCTTTGCTGAGATAATCCATCCACCTCACAGGTGTGGCGTATCAAGATGATGATTAGACAGCAGGATTATTTCACAGGTGTACCTAGGCTGGCCACAATAAAATGCCACTCTAAAATGTACATTTTTATCACACAGCACAATGCCACACATGTTGCAAGTTTTGAAGGAGCGTGCAATTGGCATACTGACTGCAGGAATGTCCACCAGAGCTGTTGCCTGTGAATTGAATGTCCATTTCTCTACCATAAGCCCAGGGCCTCCACATCCAGCATCTTCACCTCCGAGATCGTCTGAGACCAGCCACCTGGACAGCTGCTGCAACAATCAGTTTGCATTACCAAAGAATTTCTGCACAAACTGTCAGAAACCATCTCAGGGAAGCTCATCTGCTGCTCGTCGTCTTCATCGGGGTCTTGACCTGACTGCAGTTCGTTGTCGTAACAGACTTCAGTGTGCAAATGATCACATTCGATGGCATCTGGCACTTTGGAGAAGTGTTCTCTTTACAGGGCAGATGGCAGACAGTGTGTACAGATCTTTGCAACATGGGGCCGTATATTGATCTGTACATCTGTGTATAAGAATGAGTAAAGCTGTTTGTTGTTAGGAAGACAAAAAGATTGAAAAGTTTAACTTTTAGACTGGTCTAGAGCCCTGCATTGGGGAGGAAGGAGATATTTGAGTATCGGTTCATTTTTGTGAAGTGCACCATGATTATTTTCTTTATTTTATAAAAGCACAACGTTTTGTTGATAGTGAGTGCACACAAATAAAAGTAACCCTTTACAGTTGCGAATGATGCATTACTCTTACCTTTATGAGCAAAAATGATGGCGTTTCCACAGAAAAAATTGCAAGTGATTGTGCTGGCATCTCCATGTCCTGCAGAGCACACCTTAGCTAGATCTTTCCGCACAAACGATTGGATATAGAGCACATTTATCTAGGTTTAACATTTAAACTTGCTTGAACTGTTTTTTTACAGTATCTATAGATTTCATTTTATGTGACAATAGACGTCACATAATTGTGACATAATTGTCGACTATTAGACATATGAATAAGAGTGAGTGCGCACGTTAAAATAAAATATCATTTTCAAATAGAGTAAATTGATTACTTCATATGAAGCGTTCAGATGCAAAAGCCTCTAAGTGCCGTTTGAAATCTTCTAAAAATTAGCATTTTTATCAGGCTCCCATGTGTAGGTTCTGTAATTTCACTTTAATGGCAATGAATACTTAGTTTATTTTCTTTCCCAATAAAGTAAAATAACTGAACATAAACATAGGAGCATGAGAAGATAATCAATTTAGAAGAACATGTTGGATGGCACTTAGAGGCTTTTGCATCCGACTCTTCATATATAACTTTCTACAAGCCTAGAACTTATTTTAGCATTCACTTATTACTTTATTATTATGCAGTAGATCCTTATGAGTGTGTCAGCGAGTCACAATCGATCATATATGGGTTAAAGTTGCCTTATAGTTACTATAGCAAAACTTACTATAGTATTTTTTCAGGTGGGTTTAGAGAGCAATTCCTGTCCTGTTTATTAATTATGTCTATGTATTGGATAAAGCAATCAGCCTTGAATGATGGTGTTTTCACTGTAAACACAAAGTGCTGTTATCTGCGCATAACCGCTAGATGGAGCTGTGGGATCAAACATTATACTTCAAACTCAGCCTGCTTCCCTTATTAAAAGGGTTTGGTCTGATATAACGACATTAATGCAGCCACGTGTCTGCGTGCTCATTATGATTCAAAAGCGCATAACATGCATGTATAAAATACAAAGAATTAATAATCATTGAGGATTTAGAATATGCTTATAACACAATTGTAAAACACATTGGGAGGGATACATCTATAACAATGCACTGCTTTCTAATCACTCGGTTTGCAGTATGAAACATTTACACCGTGAACAAGAAAGCAATTTTTATGTATGCATGGAATGTGCCGCTAATCCCACAATGCAATGCGGTGGCTTTGACCTTGACTTTCCCGCCTAATGAAGTAAGTGTAAGTAATTACAGCTGCAATTTTACCATCTCTTTGAGCCTACAGTGTTCTTCATTTCATCAAGCAGCCTTGGTGTTTCTCGACACGGTTAATACTAAAACCATACTGCAGCAGATGCCTGTAGAGTCAGGCCTCCAGTCTAGTCTAGTCCTATCAGTTGTGAAATTGTGGATAATGCTGATTACAGAAGTGAACAGATTTTTGCAGGTTACGGTGAAGTAGTGACAATGCAAGCAAACGGGACATGTACTGAAAAATTATCAAACGAAATGGGAGACTCGAGTTCGTATTGAAGCACCTACCTGAATTTTGACAACGTTTTGGTTGTGCAAATCACTTCTGTACTGATATCACTGTTCTAGAATAGATTAACGAATATTAGTTGTGTCACCAATGTAATACATAAGGATTTGGTCCTGTTAGGAAGCTTGTGTGCCTGAAGATCAATTGCTTTGTTCTGAAACCGGGATTGAAATTATTGCGTTTTATTCTGGGTTTCACACTACAAGTTTCTAGACGTAACGTGCGAGTAAAGATTGTCGTGTTCACATATGCCCAAACGAACCAAGCTAATGGGGTAAACACGCCAGGTATAAAAGCACCCTTAATGCATATTAAATTTGGATATTAACTCTAATAATTATTGGACAGCAACTATGCACAGATGGTTTTTGACAGACTGCATCACAACATCTGAACATGTATTTTATCGAAGTCTTGCGACTACACTTGAAAATCAGTGGCATATGAAAATTTTACTTCCATTATAAGTGCTTTACTACTACCTTTTAAAGAGAGATTTTAATCTAAATGTTTTTATGGTAAATAGCGATGCAACAAATGCAGTCTATAGAGCTTGACGTGTATTAAATTCATAGACCTCCAACTGCATGATTATAAAAGTCGTTACAAATGAATCAATCACACGCGTTTTACCAAGATTTAATGTACATTTATTCTTAACACGTGGAACATATAGTATAAAGATTTCATACGGAATAAATGATTTCATTAAGCCAAAAAAGGGGGGAAAAAAGGAATTTACAACAAGTTTTTAGCTACATCATCTGAAATACAAATATGAATCCATAGCACTGGAATCGACTAAGGAAACCGCTGGGAAAGAGGGAAACCAAACTCGTTTACTGTATCTGTTCTGATGAATGATGATGAAATCAGTTGGAGTAATGGACTTGTCTGGTTTGATATATGCCTCTAGAGCTTTAACGAAAGGAACTGAAATGTTATGTGCATGGGATCGCAAGGGCAGAAGATTGCATCCCTACAGTCAGAGATGTGCGGACAGGAAGGTGGTAAATAAACACATGGCAATGCGCAATGAGAGATCTGTAGAGTGAAACCTTTAATTCGTCAAATATTAAAAACGGTGAAGAGCGCCATAAGATGAGAGAGAAAGAAAAGAGCAAAGTGTAATTTACAACATCATTATATACACTGCAGCCTGGACTGCATCTAGAGCTCAAGACCAGTCCTAAGAGGTGATTTCTTTAAGGGTCAAGTCATACAATCGAGGGACAAAGAAGAGGTCGGGGTGTTGTAGGTTCACGTTACTTTGGGGGGAAAGCCATTTTTTCCTCTCTCAACATGAACTAAAATCATCATTTTTTTAAAAACTACAGTTTTTTCGCTGCCAAGCCAGCGTTATCTCAGTGTGAAACAGTATTGTTACAGTATGTTTACAGTTTTAAGGTGTACAGTACAGAAAAAAAGTCCTACAATCTACTGCACAGGCCTCCGATTTACATGTCTGTTCACAGCCAATGACCTGGTTCCTTTAGGGCTAAGTATATATATAATCCAAGTTACAGCAATTAATACCACACACCAGAGTCTGAGAGTCCGTTTAGCCTCAAGAACCAGATAATGGTCGCCTCCGTGCCCGTCCTCACGGAATTTCCCCCAAATTCACTGTAAACGTGACAGCAACTTTGGTTACAGTTTTGTTGTTTTTTGTCTTTTCGTCATTATTTTTCCTTATAAAAAAAGTCCAAAGGGCAGCGCACTCTTGCAGGCGAGAATCTCAAATTCGTATCCATACGTGTTAAATCCGTCGCGACTTATATCCGTCCTTGAGAGCGAAGCAAGGGTAGACAAACAGTGGAATCTGAGGTGATTTTGCATAAATTAAAAAAAATCAACATACAGTCCATCAGTTTCGCTGTTAAATTTTCTCCACTCACGCAGACACACACACACATTAAAAACAACGAGTGGGGAAAAACATGATCGCCCCCACGGCTGTCATGACTTGCCGATCAGAAAAAGTACGTCACAGATTACATGGGACACCAAAGAGTTCATGAGCGGGGACACTGATATGTCCAGTAGCCGTGACTCATACAGCCTGAACTCCGAGTGGTTCTCTTCCACTTTGGCAAAAGCGTGCAGGGCACGAGCCGCCCGCCGCATCATGTCCACACTAGTGGGCTCGAAGTGCGCACCCTGTAAGTGCATCAACGAGCCCTGACTCTGTTGGAACTGGGTGGCTGCAAGACTGTCCTCCAAGAAGCCAAGAAGGTTTCCTACACTGCCTTTTTGCACAGCAATAGCCCGGGCCGTGACGCTGTCGCCTTGCGCCAGGTTGGCTAGCAGCACCACCGCCATCTCCCTACAGACGGGCACTTTGCGGTCGCCAACCATTCGCACGAGAAAGCCGTAGAGCTTCTCAAGGCGGCTGAAAGGCGGTGTAGCCAAAATGAGGTCAACATTGTTATCCTGGATGCTAAGCTTGCTGAGGGTTTCCAGGACAAGTCTCTGGGGAGACAGAGTCCCGTTGAGCCCCAACGTGGGGAAAGGGTCAACAGCTTCCGCTGAAGGGCACACGGCCCAGTGGAGCAGTCCATCCAGCAGCGGCAGGCAAATACTTTCAGGGTAGATGGACAGATCCAGCTGGCCTGAGATGTTCGCTAACGTGACCAAGCAGTTTTCCCGCAGAACTTCGAGACAGTCCCACCACCACTCATCTCGCTCACAGCTGACCCCTTCGTCTACCTCTTCCTCTTTCTCGTAGGTAACCAGGGCCTGCTTGCGTTCAGGATGCCAGTGGTGCAACAGCACCAGCCGGCCAAGCAAAAGCAAAAGTCCTGGATGCTTCGACATCTCCAGATCATTGCCAGGAATGAAGGAAAGGCTGCGAATGATGTTGCAAACGCAGATGCAGCGGCGGGCGAGAGAGTCCTGCCAATCCGAGAACATACAGAGCGGGGTCTCGTCTTTGCTGTGTGGCTCGTCCTCTAAGATCTTGATATTGCGACTCTGTAGCGCTAGGTCGATGCCAAATAGAAACTTATTCTCCTTGTCACTGTTTTGATTGCCTCGGACCGCTTCCTCCGTTACAGAGCCTTGCCGAGCTGAGAGTACGTCATCAATGGTGGCCGTTATACTCGTCGACGTGCTTGCTGTTGTAGTGCTTTTACCTTCGGACGATGGTTGGACTGGGGATGGTGGAGGTTGTACTTTCTGATGCTCTTCGTTTATCTGAGGCTTCTCAGCATCCTCCGTAACAGTCTCCACTACTTGAGACACCTTCTTGCGTGGCTCGACACTCACTGGCACCCGTTTCCGATGCTTCAAGAGCTCCGTCCTGCTCTCAAAATGGGTTTGTATGTGTTCTGTGGTGTCTCCACCACCCACACTCCAATGAATAAGACCGCTATCAAACGCTTGTCGCCGACCCAATTTACTAGCGCGCCCAATCACAAACAGGTCTTTTTTCCTCAATATCTTGATGGGAAGCTTGTCGAATTTACTAGCCTGCTTTGGCTTCTCCTGGGAGGCACTGGTGTC
Organism: Carassius gibelio; assembly: GCF_023724105.1. Taxonomy (NCBI): domain Eukaryota; kingdom Metazoa; phylum Chordata; class Actinopteri; order Cypriniformes; family Cyprinidae; genus Carassius; species Carassius gibelio. The sequence continues at coordinate 11,738,338 of NC_068414.1, forward strand.
CTGCAATGGGGTGGATGATCGGAAATCTTTGCAAGAATTATCTTCGCCTTCCCTCTCTTCTACATCATTCTTGTCATTAGATTTTTGGACCAGTGTAGTCTCCTCTTTCTCTTGCTTGACCTGAACCTGTGACGTCTGCACAGTGTTGCTCTCTATATCTTCATCGTAATCCTCATCCTCCTCTTCCATCTGCTCTGCCTCTGGCCCTTCCTCATCAGACATCTCGGGGTCAATGGCATCTGGGTCAATTAGTGTACGTTGCCCAGGGTCGCCAACCTCATACTCTTTCAATATGCCAAATATCTCGATTAGGCACCTTCGGAAATACTCAACAATGAGCTCAAGGAAGCCAGGAAGCTGAAATGAGAAGATAAAGATCAATTAAATCACACTAGTTGACTAACCTGGCCCATCTCTAGTCATATGGTCTATACCAGCGATCACAATACTCGGTCCTGGAGGGTCGCTGTCCTGCAGAGTTTAGCTAATTAAACACACCTGAAGCAGCTAATCAAGGTCTCAATAGGTATACTCGAAGCTTCTAGTCAGGTGTGTTTGAAGCAAGTTGAAGCTCAACTCTGCAGGTCACCAGTCCTCCAGAACCAAGTTTGGTGACTCTGTTCTATACAAACTACTCACCTGATTCAGATTAAAGTTAGAAATGCTGTTGTCGTCATACAAAAGAATGTTAATGGTATCCAAAGCCCAAGTGCTCTCAGCTAACAAGCCTGATTTGAGGGACATCATGACTCGCCAGGCCTCTGGTGTTCCTAAAACCAAACAAAAGCAATTTTTAGACCACCCCCAAAACCAAAATGGATTGGGACACAAGTACTCATGGGAACAATGCAATGAGCCTCTTACCAATATCCTTCATGGTAAGCCGACGCCGTGGTTTCAGAATGGGCTGCGTGGCCTCTGTTGAACCTGGTGGGAATGCCACATCTCTCCGAATCAGAGGGGGCTGCACTGGCGCCTGGGCAATGTGTGATGCAGGAACTGGAGGTCCAGCCTTCTGGATCTTCATCCCTGCGTGCATGTATAGAGACTTACTGGGTGAGGTCCTGTTCTCCATTGGTCTTGGCATGGGTGCAGGGCTGGACACTTGTGGAATGTGGTTCTGGGAGGACTGAAGGGACTGAGGAGGTCTGGACATTGGCGGCCCAGAGGCCCCAGGCCCATACGGGTGCTGCCGCTGGTTAACATGGCCAGCCCAAGGTCCCTCGTGGTTCATGCGCTGATCTGAAGGCATCATGTCTTCAGAACGATTCATGCCATGGTAGCCTTGACTTTGGGATGGGACACCAGAGGGCCCCTGGCGATTGTGATAGTTTGGGTAGTTCATCTCATTACGCCCAGGCCACATGGGACCTTGGGGTCCATCGGGAACTGAAGGCATGGAGCCACTCATGGAGCTACCCATCATCTGTGGTGGCATGGAGGGCTGGGAGTTTGGACCACCCACGTTAGGTCCTCGATCTCTCCCAAAACCGAAAGGAAACTGGCTCTGTGGGCCTGGAGGGCGTCTTTCTGCGCCTGGATAGGCATTATACTGGTTATACATATCAGGTTGGGACTGAGGTCCACTTGGAGCCTGGGGTCCCGGCTGCTGACCACTGAAAGGGTACATGTCCCCTTCATGACGCTTTGCAGGAGGACCGTAAACACCATCAACTGGTCTCTTCTGTGTGTAATTCTGTATTTGAAAATTATAATTTTTTAATATTTAAGGCAATGTCACATCTAATAACAATGTTATAATTTTAAAAAGATTGTATTTCACTGACCGGTTGCTGTTGCGGGTAAATTCCTGACTGTTGGTTTGGGTATGGTCCACTAGGGGGAGCACCTTGGCCAGGGTATTGATTACTGTAAGAATCAAGCCTGCAAACCAAAACATACTTGTAGTTTCAGAAAGGCCCAAAAAGCATGGACGCTCAAAAGCAAATAGCATAAAATGTTTATTAAATGCTAACCTCTGTTGCTGTGGGGGCCGGTTGGGTGAGTACATCCCTGCATCTGAAGGCATCATGTTAGGCTGTGGACCCATACTGCCATCTGGGCCCATACTTGAATCTGGTCTGTGAGGAAATAAAAAAACAGCAACTGAAGACACAACTCCTTGGTTTGGTTGTGTGTTGAAATGTGAAAAAACCATTGCAAAGCGACTATAACGTGCAACATTATCACTCAATCTGATTTCTGTATTAATGGATTGCTACAATAAACTCACTGGCTACACTTGATGCAAATACTTGGAATAAATGCACTCACCTTCTCTCATATCCTGGACCATATGGGTACTGTTGTCTTTGACCCATCTGCATATTTCCCATTGGTCCTGGGGGGCCTCTGTTATATTGTTCAGTTATGCCACTGTTTGGGCCTGGACCTGGGCTCATGAACTGCTCCCCTGCTGAAAATGTAAGCAGAGAGTCAAACCGAGTGTCCTCTTTTGTATACTAAAATATAACACACAACCTATAATTTTATGAGTTAATTACCACATGCCAAATCATCAAAAAGCACAATCTACACTTAAAAGTATAACAGTCACCTTTTCTCATTCCACCGAACGGGTCCTTATTGGGCTCATAAGGGCCCATGCGGCCCATCATATCTGGTCCACCCATACCAGGCTGATAACCTGAATTGGGGGTCACAGAGTTTCGTCTGGAAAAAGCTGGATCCCCACCGTCAGCAAACGGGTCCTGCAAATTCACACTGCTCCTGTGTGAGACAGATAATGTCAGATGTACTCTGGCCCTTGACAGTCATCCTGAATATCCTATCCCAAAACTGAGAGACAGCATTGAGATGTACCTAGCACCAGGCATGGGCGGCATCTGAGGGTGCGGTGTTGAGGCAGGTGTAGGGGGCTTCAGGTCTCCCCCTTCGGCCATAGAGCTGCTGGTCGACTGAGGCGTCTGAGGACCCTGTAACGATCCCGATCCAGCTGGGAGAAAAAAAAAAGATTGGATCTGTCAGTCAGCAAATCCTAAAAGAGGTTCAGTCGACATCATATTGTGTGTAGTAAACACTGTGCTTTAATAAGAACCACAAACCAGAAAACCCAAATCCTTGTCCACATGACTAGAATTTAAACATCAAATACATTCCCACAGCCTGCGATTGTCGCTTTCACAGCACTTTTTACTGTCATTGTGGACAGACAGCATGCCAACACGCAGCGACACGCTTTCGAGGAAATGCGCTGAGCTCGGCTCATTTGGCAACCTTCCCCTGCCTGAAATCACGCTGCTTTTCATGCCGCTTAATCTCATTTGAGGACTTTCCCCCACTGGTGACACAGGGAGAGGTGCTCTGCCAGCTAAGTGCTCAGAGACTATCATCCTTCGGTTTAAAGCTCCATATCCCAGCATGAGAGAGTCTCCATTACTAGCACTCAACCAGCAGCTAACACTTACCATGCAGATAAGTGCTTACTCATGTGTTGAAGAAGAAGAGATGAGGCAAAGCTTTACTTTGACGTCACCGTTTCTCCAAACGCTCTGTCAGATGCCAAAAGCAAGGAACACACTTTGCTAATATACACTCACGGTTTGCTGTAATACTGACCTTCATCTCCACACTGTTACCTCAGATCTCGGGTGAAACTTTAAAATATTTTGTCCGGGATGCCATGAGCCCGGAGACCAGTGTTGGGAGTTACGTATTACAAGTAACGTGAATTGCGCAACAAGCTTACTTTTAATAAAGTAACTATTAAAGTAATGCATTACTATATTTGAGTTCGACATTTTCAAATAAGTGTACTAACTGACAGCTCTCAAGAATATCCTTTATGTACTCAATCCCATTTTAGTAACTAATGTGTTTGCTGCTGACCTACTAATACACAAAAATGACTTTAGATAAACATATTTGCGTTTCATGATTTATTTATTTTTTTTATTGCTGAAGCTGCATCTTATTCTTTATACAATCCAGAATGGCAGCACAGCCGAAAGGTTGTGGAATAAATAGTGCTCATAAATGGCTGTTCAGTTAAAATGTGCAGTGGCTTGGACCTGAAAACAGTATTTCCTTATGACCCGACTGAAAGGAGCAGTAAACGATTTCAGAGAAACACTTGAAAATTTAAATGAACACTCAAACAATTGTGAATACTTGCTAACTCTCGGTTCTGTGCGTGCTGGAAAAGATACTGTATTATAACTGTATTATAGTGAAAAAACCGAAGCGGATTGGAGAGATCAGGCCAAGCACCACAACATTCTTTTAGCCAGTTAGCAATAGGGTGTTTAACCTCCATGATGGGGCGAGAGAGATAGAGAGAGCCAGCTGGAGGTTTGTAGACTGTAGAAAAAGAGATGGCCTAGGCATTAACAAACAGGAAAATATCTCAGAAATATAACCAGTAAAGAAGATTTATGAATGAGCTAGGACTCCAATTTATATTGGAAAAGCTTCCCAGCGCTGGATGTTAGAGAGTGGGAAGGACCGAAAAGGATGCCAAGGTTGCTTTATTTCTGCTCGACATGTAACATTGGCTCTACCATTTCACAGAACCAAGACATGCTGCTGTAGATTAGCATTAGATTCATCCATACTTCAGAGAGGCGTCTGAAGGGTGAACAGTTAGCCCATGCATGCGTTGCATAGCATGGGATGAATTTGGGGGCAAAGCAATGAAGGCAGGGGTGTGTTTGTTTGGGTTTTTCTTAAATTACTTACTGCACCTTTAAGTAAACTGCATAGGGGTCCAGACCAAAAAATAGATGTAAGAATAAATAAATGTTTTCCCCAGTTTGAAGCACTGAATGAGTGATTACATATAGGCTCTCTTATAAATCAGCAATTATAGACGAGAATTGTAAACAATATTGCCAATATCCACACAGCTGACAGCTGTACCTGTTGTAGTTTGTTGATGCTGTGCACTTTTACTTGCGCGTGTCTCCGTCACTGACATCCCTGGCTCTGCTCAGCTGAGCTGTGTTTATCAGGTGTGTGTCAGCGCTGCTGTGCTGCAGAGATCAGCACGCTTTAAAACTGATCTTTACACTAAAACTCTGATGTGCATCATCCCAATTTAATAAGCTGAACATAAAAAATGCATTCAATAAGTCATAGTTTTGGTCGCATATGCAGCCGTTTTAGTCTCAGTCTGGAGCCCTGCTGCACTTTGATCAGTTTAATCGCTTATTAACCCAACAGATAAACCCGAAATCTGACCGAAAATAGACCGAAATACTCAAATTAACAAGGGAGGCCCCATGTGCCTCATTCCTGATCTAACTATACTGTTACTTCACGTCCTTGAGTGCTCATGCCCGTCCCTCCAAGGCCACACGCCTCACTTCACTTGTGTGTGTGTGTGTGTAAATGTCAGAGTGAATTGAATGAAGCAGAGAGTGAGACACACAAATGTGTGTGGATGAGCAGCATGTTTGAGCGCCACATGTTGCAGCTCATCTTGCGGCCAGCTAGAGGATGACTCATGCTTCCATTCATTAGCTCGCACACAGACTGGGGTCACCGGCAGGTCAGACATATCCTTATCTCACACTTCACTCCTTAGACACACACACACAATACTTCAGCCTCCCTCCTCTGGGCAAGTACATCACACTAATGTAGATAAAGAGAGGGGAGGGTGGGAAAGAAAAAAAGATGAGGAAGAAAAACCCAGCGTGACTTTACATGCCACCACCACCTTCGTTTTTTTCCCCCATTCATCTTTTTTCTGGCTTGGCTCAACCCTCCAGGGGGTTGCCTCTGAATCCTGAGGCCAGGAAAAAGCCGTCTGCAGCAGGGAAAGAAAGCAGTCAGCCCGGAGCACCTGACCCAGTGCCAAGCAGACATGCTCTACATCACAGGGGATCCCCTTCCTCGCCCCATTTCTCTTGTAATCTCAGTCACTCTCTACTGAACTCTCTCTCTGGCTCAGAGTCTTTTACATGGGACGCCGTTCTGGACTGAAAAAGCTGGACGGAGTGAAACCGAATGGAGCGCATAACCCATCGGTCTGCTGAAGCGTGTTTAACACCCAGGCTTTTAGCCAGCTTCATACAATAGGCCGGACACACTGCCATTGATGCAGACAAATGCTGTGCTTGCTACAGTAAACACGCTCGGGATGCCTGTCCGGTGCATTGCTGCTTCTGATTAATGCATTAAATAATCATAAAAAAAACAACATGAAGCACTGGGAACTTCAAGGACGCATCTAAAGTCTATCAGTTGCATATGTGCAGATAGTAGTGTGTTCATTCTGATGATACACACAGTTGAAGATGATAAACAGTCACACTTTTCAACCATTTTAACGACTGTTGTTGTAGTTTAAAAAGTCATGAACTTTCACTAAAAGAACAAATGGAAGGATATTCATTTGTATTTATATACACCTATATAGATCTTAGAAAAACAAAAACAACAAGAAAAAAAATAAAACAACAAGAAAAAATAAATAAATAAATAAACATCACATTTTAGGCCTAAATAATTTTGTAGGGCTGGAACCACTGATCAAAACACTGTGACGTATTGCATGTGTACAACGTAGATAAACTATAGCAGGTTAAGACGTGACTAAAAATGATGCTATTCATAATAGGGTTGGTTGAGGTTTATAAAATTGTCGTTGGACGAGGTCTACAGTGAAACGATGGACGATGACATTGGTGGAGGCGGGGTTTGTTGTGGGGTGTAGTTAGGGGGTGTGTCCAAAGCATGAATCCTTATAAGGCATGGAAAACAGACTCTTCATAGATCAGTGTATAGAACTCATTATAATCAGTGATGCTGTCAATACTGGATGCAGCGCGACATCATAACCGTCACAAACAGTGTGCACGATCAGGAATCTCGAAATTGAAAGTGAAACTAAAAAGCGATCGTGCACTCAAAAGCAATTTCAATGACATGCATTATAGAGTCTCGCTGATGCCTGAAATATAAATGTAGTATAATTACCTAATGATATAATATTCAAAAACATATTTTCCTCCCATCTCATATTTATTCCCTTGAGAGTTTCCATAAACACGTCATTATTAGGTGTGCGGAAGATTGCGGGGATCACGATGCCGGCTCAACATCATGAAGTCTACCAGCCATTTGCGATGGACGATTGCATCATCTATGGGACCAATCCTAAATAATACTGTTGTGTATATTGGCAGCAAAACTCATTAATATTTCCCAGCTCTACTCTGAACACAGAAGGGCATAAATAAGCAATGCTATCCCAGCAGAACAGAGTAGTGTGGTAGCTAGCAGTACCGTAAATCACTATAAACAACACAAGGAATGAGCGTCAATCATTACCAGCTGTACTAAACCACATCAAAGAAAAACTCCATTGAAACAAGACATGCACACTATAAAGATTCACATTAATCTAGCTGTTAAAGGTGCGTTATCGGAGCAATGGGAAAGGGTTTATGTCAAGGCAGTAAACCTCTTTCAAGGCTGATTATATGTCCGTTTCCTGGAAAAAAAAGATCACATTGTATCTGCATTTGGGAAACTGGCGCATTTACCTTTCCTTCAAATTTATCGCAACTTGCTTCAATTCTGCATAACACGCCAAACATACATCAGAATAAGAAATGCTGAAAGAAAGCACTAGTCAGAACATTTTTCTGAAGACAGAGTGTGGAAATACACAAATGCAAAATGGCATTTTGCAACCAAGCAACAAAGTGCAATGAAGACCGAAGCACTAACACTGAAAAGAGGTCTTTCTGCATCAAACCCGGCAAGGACATGAGGTTGGACTGGTTTCATATAAAAGAGGTGTCTGCACTGACCTGGTGAAGGAGGCTGGACCTTGGCCTGGTTCTTTTTAGGGTCATTGTTGAAGATGTCGGGCGGCGGGTCTTCCCCTCGCTCGATCTTGCACTCGAAGGCGTACAGACACTGGATGTACTGTTTCTTCAGAGAGCTGGCAGCACTACTGGAGGTGCCCACATTCAGGTTAGTGGCTATTTCCCTCCACTTCTTATTCTTGTTCACCTGATAACGGCAGACAGACAGAAACAATGACTGAGTGGATTCAAACCCAGCACATACTGTACAAATATAGCTAAAACTAACATAGTCTGACTACAAAAGTCAACAAGAAATCATAAATGACCCTATAAAACTGTCGTTATGTTCTGGTTCTTATTGTGCAAATCATATTACAATTATAATAACAACCAAGGCTGTGTGGATAGCAAAAATAAGATCTAATACTATTATAATTCTAGTGATCAGCTCTAGTTTTCATTTCTTATTCAGATATACAATACAACATTTTTTAACTTAAAGTAACAATGCACATAGCATACACAGATTACTGGCTGTCAAGTACAATATGAACAATGCTTAGTGAGGTACACACATTGACAGAAAACAGCTTAGACTAAAAGATTGTTCTTGAGATTTAAAAAGCCATCTCGGTATCAGTTGAAAATTATATTAGATATGGCAAATACAACCTTAGTTTATCCTATTTTCGGTAGCCGAAATGTGGGTGCTTTACTAAGATTGTTTTAATCTGCAATCCAGTCAACTATATAGGAATCAAATTACCCTCTAAATTAGAGCCCAATGAAACCCTTTTTATTTTTTTTCAAAAAATTTCCCTTTTTCCATTTTTAATGGTTAAATTTAAGTTTATTAACCAAAACGCTTTATTAAAAAAGTCTTAATATCAACAACAATTTTACTGCAGTTTGTTAAGTTTAACAAAAATTGAATTTTTAGGGCCCTATGAAATTTTTTCTGGTATTCAAATTAAGTCATAAATGTTTTGTTTCTGTGTGTATATGATGATGTGCACATACTTACTGAGTGAGACGGCAGATGCTAAAAACACAGCTAGCGTCATGCACACTTCAGTATTTATATTAAATGAAACCTGCGCCACATGCAGGATTCATATATGAATGGTCTTTTTGGGGCAGAATTTTCAGACGCTAGTCCATACCCAAATTCCGTGACATTCCGGCTTATACAGTAAATTCCATTTTTACGACCGTGTTCCCCAATTCCGTCTGCGTTTTCCATATTGTGTTGCGTTAAAAGCCTTGTTTACACCCTTTCATTACCTATTAGCTCCTAAAAAAACCTTTCTGTAAGGGTCAGTTTCCATATCACACCTGAGTGAGGCCGCCAATCTCTTTGACGGACACGTAGAGGCGGAAGAGGTCCAGGGGCTTGCGGCCCACCGCGGGGAGATTGTTCATGCCCATGGCTTTCTCCTCAGTAAACGCAAGGTAGCGATCCACCCACATTTTGCGCTCCGGTTCTGGCCCCAGCTCATATAGACGGGTAATCTTCTCATTAGTGGTGGTCGAGGAATTGGACTTCTACAGGGACAAAAAAAAAGGAGCAAAAAATGGTAAAATGCACCCAAGTATTAGATTACTGCTGTTTAGTTATGGGGGAAAAATTCCCCAATGCAATTTTTATAAACGGGAAGCACACACTAGTGGGTATATCAATGCACTGTATATGTGCAATGTGCATTTCAGCGGAAAAGCATTTTCATTAATGATGTATGAAGCCAGAAAGCCCTGAATGTGCGTTTCTCCTCCTGTAGTCTCCAGCTATCACAGCTCTCCATACAGAGGATCAGTCAAGAGCCGTTCACAGGGCTCAGGGCAGACCGCCCGCATCAGCCCGGGCCCGACCCACTCAAATATTAATAGCTCTTCACCTTCTTCGATTCGGTCTTAGGCGTCCCATCCACTTTGTTATTCAGCTTCTGAGATTGGTTGAGCTTGTCCATGCCAAACTCTGGACTGGGAGCCATGCCTAGGAGACAAATGCAAACACTGTGTCACTGTGGGCCAAAAAGCATTTCATCCTCTTCAAAAAGCTCTACAGTTTGAACTCTAAGCAAAAAAAAACTAAAATGCTAGAAGCAAAGCAAGTGAGTCACACTGCTTACCGGCCGAGTTGTTGGACATGTTTCCGGGCATAGGGTACGGTCCCGCTTGATTCATCATACCCTGCATGCTGTTCATGGGCGGGGCATACGGCGACCCGGCTCCCATCATTCCCTGGTTGATGTTGGGATACCCAGGCGGTCTAGAAGAGAAATGAATGAGAATTTAGCTAAACTGGATGTTTTCTGTGTCTGTCTGGATAGGGGTTCACGCTCCAGGCACACCTGTACCTGTGTAATGCGTTGGATGGGACATGGTGCATCCCCGCCGCCGCAGCGGGATCCTGAGGCTTTCTGTTCATCCCAGGGGGCGGACACATTCCTGACGCCACCTGAGGAGGCATGCCGCCCATGTTGGGGCCCATGCCAGGGCCGTACGGCCTCGTACCCATCTGCCCTGGACCCATGCGTCCCGGAGGCATCCCTCCATACGGCCCCCCTCCACCCTGCCCTGCCATAGGGTTCATGTTCCCGCCCATGCCAGGACCACCCGGATAGTTAGCGTTCGGCATGCCTGCGTAACCCTGAGGCCTCGGGTAACCTGTGCAACAGATTTGAAGGTTAATGCACACTCTTGGCTTGTGTAAAATGTGTTTGATGTTCCTTGAAAAGCATCAGTGTTCAGTCGAATCTAAGCTTCTCACCTTGTGGTCCGTACTGGCCACCCTGTGGCCCAAAGTTGCCCATGGAGTTGTTCTGCGGGAAGGAACCCATCCCACTATGCATTTGGCTTCCAGATGACTGCCGTGGGGATAGAGTTGAGCCGGGTTGAGGAGAGCCGTAAGGCATCTGGGGGTTCCTCAGGTAGACTGTAGAGAGCAGACAGAGTCACGCTACAGTAAACCACCCTCCAGGTTATGCTTTCATGCTAGGAGTTGTGCTGCGGATCCAAGCTGGACTCATGAGCACAGCCAAAGTACACATGAAGATGGCCATGTTTTGACCAGTCTGTCAGTGAACAACGGCTCTGTGTAGTGAATGTGCTCCACGTGAAATCACAGATGTGTAGAGATTTACTGCTGACTACAGAACCGGCTTTACTGACAAGATGCGCATTAAATATCAGCAGATCTTTATCATGCATCCCTAACAAAATCCTATAACCCACTGATCTATACATGTTCTCTATTATAGATCAGTGCTGTGACCGCTTCTGTGTATCACTGAGCAACACCTTTAGCAACATAAACAACCAATAACTATAATGTATTTTGGCAGAATTAACAGTTTTTTTTATTTATTTAATGAAGTAGGAGTTACCCCTGCTGGTGTAATGTTACATCTTTCATCATTAATTTTGAGACCCCCTCCTTCCCCGTCTAATAAACACTTCTCAAGCGGAGATATGCTGATGTGTGTGCAGCACGAGTTTCCGAAGTGAAAGAGGAGGGAATATTACTGTAGTTATTGGTCTTCTGTTTCAGACATGATTCTGTGTGTCTGTCAGTGTCTGCAGTGCCGTGAATCAGTCTGCTTTAAAGCTAAAAGACTGAAAACAGATGTTTTCTCATGCTGAGAGATAAGATGTGTGTGTGTGAGTGAGTGAGTGAGTGGTGTTAAAATAAACGACAGAGCGGATAAGAGCTCCTCTTCTCTTGTTTTTATTGGAGCTCCATTAGATGAGGCATGTTCAGACCATTCTCTTGCGTCCACTGTTGCTGTCAGGAACTATTTTTTTAGCAGAAGGACAGCATTTAACAAACCTGCTTCAATACACTTTTTTTGTGTGTGTGTGTGTGTGAAACAAAGTGCCGTGCTTCACTCAGACCAAACATTTAATAAACACAGCCTTCACCATTAGAAAATAGCCTTAATCCATATTGTGACTTCATTAATCGTGCAGCAAAGATCAAGTCACAGGACTCACCTCTATCCTGACCCATGGAGGAATGTAACATCCCATCCGACTGGACACTGGAGGGTCTGGGGGGCATCTGGGTTCCTATAAGAGGGGTAAACGTCACAGTTAAACTAATGTGACCCTAGAGCACTAAACCAATCAGAAGTAGCTCAGGTATATTTGTAGCAATAGCCAAAAATACACTGTATGGGTCAAAACTATCGATTTTCTTTTATGCCAAAAATCATTAGGATATTAAGTAAAGATCATGTTCCATGAAGATATTTAATAAATCTCCTACTATAAATGTACAGAAACTTAATTTTTTTTATTTGTAATATGTGTTTCGAAGACTTCATTTGAACAACTTTAAAGGTGATTTTCTCAACGTTATGTTTTTTTTCACAAACTGCATAAATGCGAGTCCCACCAGGCATGGCTCCAGGGGAGAGGGGTCCCGTGCGAGAGGCCGGGCCGCTGGCGGGCGAGCCCACAGGTGAGGGCGATGGGCCGCGGATCCCCGGCAGGTGAGGGGAGGTGTGGGGCGAGAAGGGCGACTGTGCCGGGTTGCTCTGCTCGCCCTGACTGCTGGACACTCCTGATGTACTGACGCCCGGACTGAGAGCACCCTCCGCGCCTGTGGGGAGGTCATCGATGGAGCCCGACAGATCCTGCACAGCACAACCAGACGGACAGAAACCTGTTATCAGTGCCAAGCCTCTCTATTACTGCTGCTCCTCCCACACTGTACTATCACTCAAATCACACGCCTGGGTTTACTGAAGCCCTGAGGGGACACATGAGATGAGAGGACCAAATATTTTAAAACTGTTGTGCTCGCTTCTCAGACATTTTGCTGCTGATGGAAATATGAGATGGGAGGAACGATCTATATTTTTACGATTTCACGATTTTCACGATTCTCATATTTTACCCATAAGTGCTCTATTTAAAAAAATAAATAAAGGAGAAAATAAATAAAAGGCTGTGGCTGATAAAATGAGCAATTATTGAACAAATCTAGCATCTCAACTGAAATCTTCAAGAGACCATCACCTAAACATCTATATACTATTCAGATCTGGAGAAAAGTTTAAAGAGAGCACTCAGAAGATTCTCTGGATTAATGATTTATAGTTGTACATTTGAGTAAAACCAAAGTTGTGTTTCATCCTGTAAACTACTGAAGACCTTTCTTCTGAAATGTAAATAAAAATGTTCTAATTTAAAGCATGAAATGACAATCGGTCAAAACAACAGAAGACACCATTCTTTCAGACGTGTTTTTGATTCATTTCAATACCAAAGTTTTAACTTCTTTAGAGTTAAGAATCCATATTTGGTGAAATAACCCTGATTTTTAAATCAAATGAAAATGCTATTTTCTCCAAACGCAAAAGAAAAAGTTTGAAAGAAATGCTATCAGACCCTTATAGAATAAAACCAATATTCACATTACTCAAGCCTAGACCATGTACATCTAGTAAATGCAGAAACTCAGAATTTAGGTGGTCTCAGCTTTTTTCCCCCATAGCTGTATATTTCTGTTCATCCAACAAAAGTCCACACAAATAAAATGGTGATGCCCTCAATGGCACAAAATCTATTGAGTGAATCAAGCAGTTTAATCCAGGCTTTCTACACAGATATAACAATATTCATGAAGCAAACATGCGTGTGACCATGTGTCTTTGATTCTTGATGGTTTTGCCTGAAAACAAGCCTGAGAGAAATGAGCAGTGAGTCCATATGGGCTGTGATGCTGAAATCACTCTGGCAGTCAGACATAAAGCCTCCCGGCGGAGGCGTGTGTGTGTGTGTGTGTGTGTGGGAATATTTACACACTCGACTCGTGTCACGTGGAGCGCATGTGTTCAGTGAAAATTTGCAAGCTCATCTGCCAGTCAGATCAGAGAGGGAAAGGGAAAAGAGTGGGAGTGGAACGAGAAACACACACACACACACACACACACACACGAGGCCGACTGGAGCATGGCCAATTATTCCCATAGAAATCTCACACTCGCAGACTGGCTGCGGCCCCAAAGTCGGCGGTTTTGCACTTGAAACGGTGCCTGCTGCTATTTTTGGGCCGTGACCTGCTGGGGGATCCCCAGAGGGAGAGACAGGAGGAGGACGCTGATTCAGACACACACACACACACACAGTGTCTGCATGACCCAACTCTGCTCTCCAAACAGGAAACAATCCTCGGCGGATTGGTGTTTATGTTGGCATGTGTGCGTCTAACAGGAGATTCCTGTGTGTGACCCATGAGGAAGGTGTTTATTACCCGAGAGTGTGGCGTAGACCCAGAGTCGTAATGTCTGTGTGTGTGTGTGTGTGTGTGTGTCCACAACATGACGCAATGGCACTTGGGAAAATGATCTCAAAGCATCACTGATCCCAAAGCAAGGGCATTAATTAATGAAGAGACTCTGAGGACTGAGGCTCTGTGTGTGTGTGTGTGTGTGTGTGAGTGTGTGTACCTCCAAAACAAAAACAAAAAATGCACACAAAGAAAAAAAATTATCTGATTTCATCTGAGCCTATATAAGATTGGGTAAACTGATCAAAGTTCATTTATATAGAGAACATGTGTCTTTGCAGCTTACTTTCTCATTCTTAATTAAACTGCCTTAGTGAAAATACATCTTGACTCATGTTACAAAACATATCTGTATTAAATTAACACTGTTCAGTTAAACACTCTATTCAAAGAATGCTGGGAAAAAATATCATATTAAAAAACCTGAAGACTGGAGGAATAATGCTGAAAATACAGCTGACAAGAGAAATAAATTACATTTTATATGATCATAGAAAATAGGTTTATAAATTGCAACACCTTTACTGTACTTACTGCAAGTTGATCAAATCAATTCATAAATGAATTAAATACATTAACTGTAGCTTAAGCGCACTTAAAGGATAACTTTTTTGTCCATTTGCAGCTAGCTTTGTACAGTTAGACTGTAAACGATCGTGGATTATGTAAATGAACAATCATTTGTTCTGCTAGATGAAGCAAAACCTTTGTGTGACTTGCTGACAAATATATGTGTGTGCAGGTAACATGGAGAAAGTTCATTTACATAGACTACTGACATAGAAACAATACAAAGCTGGTTGAAAATCAGCAAAGTTGTCTTGTAAATGCAGGCTAAGTGCAAGAACGCTCCATTACTGTGACATTAATATTTCATCTGAAGAGAGTTCAAACAAATCGGAACATCTCATTAAACACAAAGCACAGTGAGACAGTTTCACAGCTGAAGCACTCGAATCACACTCCTTAACTGTGGCTATCATGAGACCAGTCTTCTGACCGACGGCTGAGCGGCGATCTTAACCCCTTCAGTCCTGAACCTGTCTGACCCGGGACTCTCCTGATGACACAGAGGTCAAGAGCAGCTGCTGAGGTCAGGGCACGAGGGAAACACATCACACTGCCACTGTCTGACCAGAGATCACAGACAGACACTTGTCCTTTACTCTCTCTCTCACTCGGTCTCATTCTCACTCGCTCACTCACACACTCTCTCGTTCACTCGCTCAGTCACTAGCTCGCTCTCTCTCTCTCGCTCGCTCTCTCTAGCTCTCTCATTCACTCGCTCAGTCTCTAGCTCGCTCACTCTCTCGCTCACACACTCTTTCTCTGAGCTTCAAACAGAAGCACATATGTGCTTCTTAAAACCGGAGCACACTGCATGATTTCTGCCCTGATTCACAGTCCAGAGAAGTCCACGCTGGATGCAAGATTCCAGGGCTGTAAAATCAATGGATTTTGAGCTGCTCGCGATTAATTTTATTGTCGATTAATTTTACTGCTTTTATTGTTGCGGGTGATTTTAATCACTGCAAATTAAAAACAGTACTCCCCAAATTTCACCAGCACTCCACCACCATCACACTTAACACTGGCGTACCACAGGGCTGTGTGCTGAGCCCATTCCTCTACTCCCTTTACACCCACGACTGCAAGCCTGTGCATGGATCCAACTCCATCATTAAGTTTGCAGATGACACCACGGTGATTGGCCTCATCAGTGACAACGATGAGACTGCCTACAGGGAAGAGGTACAGCACCTGGCCACATGGTGCGCTGACAATAACCTGCTCCTTAACACCAATAAGACCAAGGAGCTCATTGTGGACTTCAGGAAGAAGAAAGGAAGCACGCATGACCCCATCCACATTAACGGGATGGTTGTTGAACGTGTCTCCAGCTTCAAGTTCCTGGGAACCACCATCTCGGAGGAACTGTCCTGGGCCACAAACACCTCCAGCCTGGTCAAGAAGGCTCACCAGCGCCTTTTCTTCCTCAGGACATTGCAGAAGAACCAGCTGTCTTCAGCCATCCTGGTGAACTTTTACCGGTGTGCGATCGAGAGCATCCTGACCAGTTGCATCACAGTCTGGTATGGGAACTGCTCAGTGGCTGAACACAAGGCACTGCAGAGGGTGGTGAAAACTGCCCAACGAATCACAGGGACACCACTTCCTGCTCTTGAGGACATCCAGAGGAAACGCTGTCTACGTCGAGCTCGCAGCATTCTCAAGGACTCCTCTCACCCTGACCACGGACTGTTTAACCTCCTGCCCTCCGGGAGGCGTTTCAGGAGCCTCCGAACAAGGACCACAAGATTCAGGAACAGCTTTTTCCCTAAAGCTGTCTCCTTGCTGAACTCTGCCCTCTGACACCCCTCAACACCCCCCACACCACACATAGACTCCTCCCCCTCTTCAACACTCTGATTTATTATTTACTCACAACAAGCAAAAAGTAACTTGTTATTACTTGCACTACTGCCTGTTCATCCAGGAACACTGTATAATCCATTTGCACATTGAAATATTTTTTTCTATGCACTTTACTGTCCATTGCAATACTGTAAATTATGTTCATAGTTCTGCCTATAGTGTACATACACTTTTACATAGCCCATCTGTATAGTATGTTCATAGTACACCTATCTGTATATCGTGCTTATAGTATTTAATATCTGTAAATTATGTCCATAATACTTACCTGTATAGTTATTGTACATATTATAGACCTTTATTCTGTACTTACTGCTTATTGCACTTCTGGTTAGATGCTAACTGCATTTCGTTGCCTTGTACCTACATGTGCAGTGACAATAAAGTTGAATCTAATCTAATCTAATCTAAAATTGATTACAAAACAAAAAAAGTGTCAATATATACAACATATATTTCTTAAACATATAATGATTTAATAAAAAAAAAAAGGTGGGATACAAGATGTCATTTCGGGTAAAAAAAAAAAAAAAGTAGATTTATTATTAGTAGATGCGTAATGCTTATATTATTTAGAGCGCGACCAATAATATTCATCAATAGTGATCTGTACCATGATGCATTGCATAGCATCATATTTGTTTTCATTGCATCGCATTGTGTTCATTCAAATCATATTGCACCGCATCAGAAGCTGTTTCACAGGCATCTTTTAATTATGTTTTTTATTAAATATTTATTTGTGAAAAACGCTGTCATCTAAAGTACGTTTATTTTACACATTTATTCTTTAATCCATTGTCAAATGATTTCAAATTTCTTAAATGATAATACAAAATAAAAATAAAAGATATCAGCAGTCAAAAAAAACAATACCGGTCGACCAATAGTATACACTCATTTTTAATATGCAAGCGATTTTTTGCAATTAATCGATTTTACAGCCCTGGTTCATTCAGTCGTTGGAGATCAAACGTATATTTTGAGCCAATTTCAAAAACACTTTCATTTGACTTCTGAAAAACATTAATAAAAATAAACGCCCAATAAAAAGCGAAGAGCTGCTTAGCGGTTGTCCCTGAACTGTGAGAGACTGGCTATATACTGGTGTGGCAGCCATTTTAAGCTCAAATTAGCGCCAGTGCTAGCCTGTCTGTCAGGTCTCAAACAGACCAAATCTAGTCTATTTAAAACACTTCTGCAGTCCAACAAGATTAGCAGAAGCAGTGACTCTGCCGAGTCTAAAAACAAGCCGCTTCTATCATAAAACAGTGAGTGGTCTACAGCAGCCATGTTGATTCACCACAGTGAGACACTCAAAGAAATCGTTTCTGAACTCTGTTCTGATGCTGTTTGTGAGGAGCTGAGGGGAGATCCTGTCAGAGATGAAACACAGACACAGACTCTGTGTGACCCTGGCCGGCCAGGGACACCTTTCACTCACACACACACACGGCCATTCATCTGCTGCCAAAACAGCAGAATGAGGAAGAGAGGAGAGAGGAAAGGAGGACACACACACACACACACACACACACACACACACACACACACACACACACACACAGCCGCATCGGTGAGGCTGCCATAGCAACCGTCTCCACGTGCTTGACACATTAGTGCAAAGTCGCGACGCCTCTCCCCCAGTGATGAGGTCACGGCGCAGTCGTTCACACACACACACACACACACACACACGACGCACCGGCACGGATGTGTTCACTCACACAGAGCAGATTAACCATACGATTACAGAGCCACTAATTCTTGCTCTTCACACCCAAATCAGAGCAGGATGAGGGGTAGAAGTGTCCCCTACACAGTGAGCAGTGGCTGTACAGATGACAGCCATGAGGGGGAGCCAGCAGCCCACCGACTGAGAGGAGCGGGCATCACTGCCTCACACACACACACACACACACACACGCACGCACAGAGCCTGCTGATGTTAGGGTTAGGGACGTGAACAGACGATGCAGTCAGGCTCTCTGGACCCCTCTCTGGTTGATCTTCCAGCACCGTGGGGATCTATGGATGGAGTCGTGTTAGTGAGCATCCTTCTGGAGCACCCAGAACAACCTAGCAACAGTCTTACTGCACACTAGCAACCGTCCGCAGCACTGAGACTGTGAGGGTTTCATGGGTGAGCACCACTCACTACAGCTGGGCAGTTTTTTACATTTTAATACATTTTAAAAACGTGTTGACAATGACCAGTTTCTCGTTACACATGTGGAAAGAGGGTTGATGCATGCTCGAGTCCCCAGACAGAGCCAAACCCAAACTCAGAGCGCACGAGACACTGAAGCCCCCTGATAATGAGCGTCTCACACTTCACTCTGAAGCACAGCGGATGTTACTAAACCAGTCCAGATGCATCATGAGCGAAGCTGTAACAGTCAAGGATTTGTCTCTGTTCACATTCAGGGTCTTCTCAAGTCAGGGCTCTTTTTCTCGACTCCGATGCTCAACAGGTAAACTGGCTGTTGCACTGCATCTCATCCTTTACTCAATACTCCTATTAAATAACACTTCTCAAAAAAGCATTTGAAGACTGCAGTGGTCTGGTGTGAACGCCCCCTGATCTCCTCTGGAGCGCTGCCCCGCACTCAAAATCACTCTCTGATGAATCACAAATAAAATACTAAGCCTCCTTTTGGCACATAGTCGTTACTGAATTTCCATCGGTGTGAAATGCTCAACTAATCCAAAAACAGATCAAGTCCCAGGACTATGGTTTCTCTGATGAATCGCAGTGGTCCCGTCTGAAGTACTAACAGAGAGGCCTGGAGCACAAACACTGATGTGACTGAGGGCGAGCTCTTTTCTGCTTCTACCAAACACAAGAGTGGCGTTACAGGATACAAGCCGCGCTCCCTGAATGATGGCGTGTCTACTAGGGCTGCCAAAATGCCTGAACATTTTAAATTTAAATATAATTTAAAAAGCATAATTTCAGTAAATGTGGAAAAAAATAACTTTTGGCTTCTCTCCTGAGGCCACAAGAGGGTACATAGGAGTAAAATGTTAATATATATAAACGCACGATTCTTCAACACTATAAAAAATAAACTTTTTTTTTTAAACATGAGCTACATAGTGATGGGGGGAAACCACTATTAAGTCTCGAGACATGATCTTAAACTTTTACATGACTTTCTAAACATGCGGCTCTCTCATGCAAGACGTGAGTGTAACGGTGATAGATGTCCTTCTAGGAAATGTGATAAATGTGTGTTCTGCGTGAACGGCTTGGTTTCAGTTTTGATGTAAACAACATCTCTGCATTGATCTTCTCCGTTTCCACAATATACTGAATGAACAACAGCAGCGCTGCATTTAGTGACTTCAACCCGATAGAATAAGAAAAACATTTAAATGGAACGACACTTGTAAGTGTCTGATAAGGCTAATGTAGATTTTTATTTTAAATTCAACAAAATTCAATTTCTTTTGACAGCCTTAAAGCCCATTCACACCAAGAACGAGAACTATAAAGATAATTATAAAAAACAATATTAGTTTCCACACCAGCGAACGATATATTGTCTGTTTACACTTAGCGCACATGTGTCTGTCACTTAAAATTTTTGGACATATTTGTAGTATTTTTCCCTTTTTTTGTTTCATAAACGTCTGAAAATCAATGAATGAAGAGTGTAAACCATAAACTAAATGAACCAGCTCAGAGATCGAGCACACCTCAGCATATGATTCAAAGCAGGTCTGTGACTAACAAATATTTAGATAAATGACTGATTAATCCTTCAATCAGGTTAAAATACATTTTTATTTTCCCCATTTAATTAAATGCATGACATCAAATCTAATTCATTGATCATTTTCATTATCGATTACTTTAAAATTGAGATGATCAATTACTACAATGACTTAATCGAACAGTTGTTGCAGCACTAATTTAAAAGTAATTTATAATCTACTCCTCCTATGAAACACTGCAAATGACCATTTAAACTACTGCAATATATCTAGGATTAAATGTAGTTTATTACAAAAAATATAAAAAAATATACCAACAAAGTTGTTTGACTGTAGGGAGACTGACACGATTATGCCATTCATCTCCAACGTTTTATGGGACTGCTACTTTTGGCACAGTGTTTCCATGGTAACAGCGACTTCTCTGATTGGTGGATTTTTCTGTAGCATTATGGGTAATGGAGTTCTTCACTTGGAATTCTGCAATTTAGCACTTTTCCGGAATAAAAATTCCGAACATTTCTTCCGCGAGTTGAAATCACACTGACTACAGGCTTTTACAGAAACATACATCATCACTTAACCTCGGAGCTCCTGGCGTGTCTTGAAACCTCTCACACATTAATCACTACAACTCGATTTATCCATGGGGAAAATGAATGGGGTTTTTCCGGAAGCGCTGTATGCCACGGTCACTCTCTCCATGAGTGATTGAACGTCTGTGACTGGATTTAGCAGTAAACCAATCAAAGCTGGAGCCACTGAGCCAAAGACTGGCAAACGCTCTCGGTGTCTTTTGGCATTTCTCATCCTTTTTTGGTCAATAGAGGGTTAGGGTTAGAGTTAGTAAAAATAGCCTTCGTGATGCACTGAATGATTTTGTAAACCAAACGTTCCTCCATCAGAGCTGTAAATAACCTCTATTCACGTGCTTCTGGATGGATCTCTGCTGTTTGATGCTGGCGGGAGGCGTCCTCTGTGTGACTGCCCTGGGGGTCTATTGTGCAGGTCACAATAGTAGCGGGAAGCACAGATGCTTCGGAAAGGGAGGCAGCCACGCGTCTGGGTGGAAACAGAGGGACAGAGAAGGAAGGAGAGGTGGATACTGGGGGGCTGGGTGCCTGACACAGAAAAAGAGGAGGAAAAAAACCAGCCTGTCTGCCTCCAGTCGTCTTCTCCAGAGCAACGCCCCTCCCACAGCAGAGCGGCCCCAGAGTCACTGCTGGAGACACCAGAGAACCCAGATCTGCACACAGATTCATCTAACGATTCAGATTCGGTGCTTATCATCATCTAAATGGATGCTACTATGGTGGTTAAAAAATAAAAAAATAATCTCCATATAAAAATGAGGTTGCTGCCATTTCTACAGATTTTGATAAATTTAAAGCTACTAATACTATCAAATGTGCATTTCTAAGAGATAATATTATTATTATTATTATCATCAGGCAACACAGACCTGTTTCCTGATTTGAAACCTTATTGCTCAGAACATGCAGAAACTACGAGAAAAACACTCATTGTATTTGAAGCCTACACTGGAAGCGCGTCCGTCTGCGTCATACTGTAGTCGTCTGCTCGCCGCCTGATTTAAAGTACACCACAGATATACAGAGGAGTAAACAGCACAGCAGAGTCTACCGTCACATGGTACAGTCTGTGTAAAGGCAGCTAATGTGACCAAACATTTGAATACAATAGATTACGGAGTCATTTTAAAAACTGAGATAGTTCTAAATAAGAACGGGTTCTAAACTCTAAACCCATCTGCAAACCTACAAGAAATAGCAACTCAGTAAAGAACACTGGATTGATGCAATTCTCAAAAGTATGGAAGAGGAAAGAGGAGGAAAAACAGGAATAATGGGAGAGGCAGTGGAAGGAAAGACAGAGAGAGAGAGCGAGAGAGTGCTGCAGTGAGACACGGCCTTTGTGCTGCCGTCAGCCGAGCAGGAGCGCTGAGAGAGAGAGAGAGAGAGAGAGCAGGAGGGAGAGAGAGAGACAGAGAGAGAGAGAGAGAGAGAGAGAGAGAGAGCAGGAGGGAGAGAGAGAGACAGAGAGAGAGAGAGAGAGAGAGAGAGAGAGAGCAGGAGGGAGAGAGAGAGACAGAGAGAGAGAGAGAGCAGGAGTGAGAGAGACTGAGAGGGAGAGACAGAGAGAGAGGGAGAGAGGCAGAGAGAGAGAGAGGGAGAGAGCAGGAGGGAGAGAGAGAGTGAGAGAGAGACACGGAGAGAGAGAGTGAGAGAGAGAGCAGAAGGGAGAGAGAGAGAGAGAGAGGGAGGGAGGGGAATGGAGGGCTGAGAGTGGGTGTGTGAACGAGAGAGCAAGAGACAGACAACGAAGAAAACAAAAAAACTACGAGTAAAATTTGATGCAAGAATCCTTAAATTAAAGTGAAAACTGCAGCTTTTTTGCACCCAGCTTGATTAAACGGTCGCACAGGACGAGGGGAAAACTGTGTGCGCAACAGAGAGCGCATGAAGGAGAGCAACGGCCCCTGAACCTGAATAAGCCACGTGCACACAGGAAGACCCAGAATAGCAACAGGAAACACGCCCCAGACTGAATACTGCAACGGCACAGCCGCGCAAAACAGGACGAGAGCAGCACTGAACCACTGCCTTCAACAGCATTCAGATCACACAGACACACAATCAGTTTTCAGTTCAAAACAGACTGTTGTTCTAAAGGCTCACAGTAGAAATATACACTAATGAAATCTGATGATATTTTATTCTGATGAAATTGGGAATAGTGCCTGTTAACATGCAAAACGCCACCACAATGCTAGTGTGTGTAGTGTAGTGTGTGCCAAGGGGAGTCATTTCTCCATCCTAATAAAGCATTATTGTGGCGATGGTATAAAGTGTCGATCAGAGACTTTATCACAATTCATAGCTGACATGCATCATGTTTTATAGAGTTATTAAATGCAATAAAATGTCAAATAACTCGATGCATGATGTGTGGAGTATTCACGCAAACACAGCTGATTTATTCCTCAAATCAATGTAAAACACTGAAGCATGCACAGTATAAATAGCAGTATAAATTACATTAAGAAATAAAGTCTGTGAGAAGTCACAATTAGTATTTTTTTATTATTATTACCCCATGGTGGAAATAGGCTTCCATACCAGTCCTATTCATCTCCACCAGGAAAAAAAACGTTAAGTCGATTACTTTCATATTTTAGTAAAATACTATAACTATACTCAAACCACATTTTCTGAGGCATCATTCATGTAGCACAAAGAGTGCAGAAGTGAGCTACTGTTGTTGAAATCACTTACGCCAAGTATTCGTGAGTATAACAGTCGTGCTTGCTTTAGCAAACACTATTAATAAATATAAAAGCTACAAGCAAAAAAAGAGAAGCATAAATACACCAGACAGCACAACAGAGAGAGAGTAAGAGAAGAAGGGACAAGAACAATGCTGTTAGATGGGAAACTAAGTGAAAAGGAACAGGGCAGAAAGGGAGAGGGAAGACGGATGGAAAGAGCCGCAGACATCTGACAGTACTGGAGCACTTGGCACTGGCGCTCTGTCAGGGTGGGAATGTGCGGAAAAATGTGGGTGGTCTTCAACTGATGTCATGATGTCAGCCGCTGGGGTTCCTGTGTGAAAATGGCCCAGTGTCTCGCTCGCTCCAACACACTTTTACTCTCTTCCCTTCTATTTCCTTCCTTCATCCTCAATATCCTGCCTCAATCCATCTCTTTCCTACTAAATTTCCATCTGCTTTCATCTCAGTGATCATTACAAAACTCAATTTTTGCAGCAACTTGCATAACTAAATAATAGTTTTAATTAACTCTTTTTAATGAACTTTTCCCGCCACTGACAAAATTCTGACCTCCATCTTCAACTCACCCTCGAAGTATCCTAGATGTATGTGACGTTCCTCTTTCAGAATAATCCAATCGGAGTTATATTAAAAATTGTCCTTGCTCTTCCAAGCCTTTCAGTGAGGTTAGTAGGTGTTTGTTGTAAACGGTTCAGAAGACGTGAAATAAAGTGTGAGCATCTGTAATAAAATGTCCCTCACGCGGTTCCGGGGGGTGAATAAAAGGCCCCCTGTAGCGAATCCAGGCGTTTTTGTAAGATAAATATCCAGATTTCAAACGTAATAAACACTTTTTTTCTAACATCTGCAGACTGTGGGAAGACGTCGAGATGGAAGCTGGATGACGTTTGCGTCGTGCGAGCCTCTGGGAAATGTAGAAGCAAAGAAAACAAAGTTTCCTTACTTAGCAAAGTCTCTTCTTGGCTTATTTCGAAAATCCTCCAACGTATTTCTTTACAAATCCTCATTTTGTGCTCCTAATTCATGACCATTGTTTTGTTTTGGTCTCTCTCCGTGCTCGTCACTAACCACACAGCACGGATGAACTACAACATCCACCTGCACGTCTTCTGGTTCCCCAGAGTCAGCAGAAGTGAGATATAAAGTGTTTATTACATATAAAAACTGGATATTTATCTTACAAAAATGCATGGACTTGCTACAGGGAGCCTTTATTCAGCCCCTGAAGCCGTGCGAGGGACGTTTTATTTAGGGCTGTGTTTTTCCAAGAATCTGGTGATATGATACGTATCACGATACAGTGGTTGCAATACGATATACATTGTGATACTGTCAGTAAAGCGATAAATTAGGATATTTCTTATTTTAGGAATAGCATAGATTTTTAAGAAAGCTATCATTAAGAACACAATTCAATTCAAGTGTATTTGTATAGCGCTTTTTACAATACTAATCGTTGCAAATCAACTTTGCACTAAATTTCTACAATATTTAGTCGCTTTTCAGTGGTGACTGTCAGTTTGTGCATATGGCAGAATGAAATGTTGATTCAGGAACTAGTTTAGGACTGTGAAGCTTTGAATGAGTTGACGGAAACAATCTATTCCGTCTATGTTATGATAATCACTCCAAAACGGTTTAAGACGTAGTCTTTCACATAGTCTTATACAGGAAAACTATTGTGTACTGTTTACTAAAGAAAAATAAAATAAAAAATCCACAATGTTGCTTTTTTCATGAAACAACCATATTCAAGTTTTGATAATAAAAATAATAAAAACCTATGAAGCTAAAATAGAAGGTTATTGTTTAAAGAGCTCTGTTCTTTCTTTTGACATATTGCATGTTTAAATATTCATACACCAAAATATTCTGGGGGCCATGAAAAGGCTGGCAGGGTGTAAGAATTATCTGTAAATTAGTAAAACCAATAAAATTACAATTTGAGAATGTTTTGTCTGTTTGCACAAGCATGTTGCCCATTCGATGGATATTCAACAATTGTACATGTACACATTTAAAAATGCATGCAATTTTGATGATCCCTCTCAATCTACTGAATCGTAGCATACACAATATATTCCAGTCCCATTTTCTCGTAGCGTCTCTCTCGCATTCCCAGCGGGCCGGGCCCCTCGGAGTCAGAATTACTACTCAATAAAACCCTTCCACTGGGAGGAAGAGGGGAAAAACGAGTGAGCATATGACTACCATGTGACCTTCCCCTCCAGGCCCAAGCACACTGACTTAATATGCATCTCAGAATAAGATGCTGCAAAAAGATTACAGACAACAGTTTAAGTGACGATTCAAACAGAGCACTTACAGGACACTGAGGATATTCACTGGGAAAGAAAGAGTATGAGAGAGATATAAAAGCAGCGGGGAAAGTAAGGGGCTGAGGGTGAAGGACCCCTGAAGTCACAGAGTTTAGGAGTACAGAGGGGAGGCGGATACTGCTTGGGATTAGCCACACTTTGAGGAAGGGCCACAAAAGGCCGTAAGAAAGGAACTGGAGGAGATTAGAAAACGACTGGAGGGAGCGTTCATGTTCTCTCACACACAGAGAGGATATATCACTTCCAGGGCGTCCCACAATTGAAATCCCAGGCTATTGGAAATCTTGCCACGCCAGATCTCTGTCGCTCGTATACGCAGACATAAACACCATTATCATCAACCAAATGGAAGAGGATTTGATTTGATCCTCAACCGATATGAACCGCACTGCACTGAGATTAATTTGGGAGATGAAAAAGAAAAAACATAATTCAAAACTAATTAATCAGGATCACGGCAAAAGATGCCCAGTCTTTCTGCCGATGAAGACGCAATCTGGGAAATCAGTTTTTTGGATTCAGATCCTCTTCAGAATCAGATCGGCTCCAGCTTTCTGTCCTTTTCCATCTTGGCGTGCATCAGCGTACATATGACAGAGACATTATGGTAAACCAGAGCGCGTCTACAGAGGGATATGCCAAATGGGTATTAAGTAAGACAAATGCAAGCTCATGAAAAGCTGTCTGAAGGTAGAATCTCGCCAACAAAAACCCACAAGTCCAATTATTTTTGTTGTCAATATAACTGCCAAACACAGAATGTGGCTTCTCATTTACAGCAGTAAGACTTCTTTTAAAAGCATCAATGCTGCAGGTTATTTAGGGGACAGTGAACTGTGGTTGTATCGCGTACTGTTAAAACAAAAGCACTGATGATGCCCCTTTATCATGGTGGCTCCTAACCAGGGCTTCAGGGCCCTACAGGGGCCTCAGCAAACATCCAAGGGAGCCAGAAGATGACCTTTCATTGTAGGAAAATATACTGTGGAAATATTTTATATTTTAAACTCTGGAAATATTTTCCAAACATTAATTTTGCCATTAATTGTAATAATAATCTAGTGAGATTCTTGAATGCACATGCAGCCTGACAATAGCCGGTGCTCCACATGGAGATCTGATCTCACCATCATCAAAATCTGTCTGTGATTACATGAAGAAACAGATGAAACCGAGACAAACTAAACCCAGAAGAACTGTCGCTTGAAGAAACCTTCCTGCAAATCTACCTGAAAAACAATGTGCAAGTGTACCTGGACGAAAGCGGTTTTAAATGCAAAGGTTGGTCACACCAAATATTGATTTGATTGATTTAGTTAATAGAAGTGAATTGATAAAATCAATTTATGACAATATTTTTGAAAGCATCCTTACTTTACAGCATTTGTACACAAGTGCCTAAAACTTCTCACAGTACTGGAGCTTCGGAGGCAGGTTTCTTAAAAGGTCTGGAAGGCATTGCTACAGTTCTTCTGAATTTAGTTTGTCTCAGTTTCATCTGTTTCTTCATGTAATCACAGAAAGATTCGATGATGGTGTGATCAGATCTCCGTGTGGAGCACCGTCTGTTGTCAGACTGCATGTGCATTCAAAAATCTCACTAGATTATTATTAAAATTAATGGCAAAATGAATGTTTGGAAATGTAAACTGATATTTCTTACTGATAAACATAATGACCCAGATTGTGAAATACATTTATTAGCCTTAGAGTATGGGAAGCTTGGGAAATGAAAGCATCCAAGGAGCGTGTGAATGCTATGGATTTATTAGAAATATTTTAATGTTCATTAATGTTATCCATAGTTCTTTGTGGCTTTTCTTGTTTTTTAAAGAATCGGTAAAGAAAAATTTAACACAACACAGAGTTCTGTTGATTAAAAAACTAGTACTACTAGTAATATCAGTATTCCTACACATTATCAGTGACATTAGCTCAAACAGAAAATAGATTCACAGGTGGAGAAAGTTAAATTGAAGAAGATTTTAAAATACCACTTTATTCTTTGGAACAATGTACACTGATAAAGTAAACAGAAGTTTTTGACTTCTCGTCAATGCGCAAAATGTGTTTTACTGATAACATGCACAAAATATAATGCTGCCTTTATAAATTTGGCTACAGCAGCCACAACAGAATCAAATGGCCAGGAATGCTGTAAATATCGTTCAGTAAAGATAACACCACATGCATGAGAACAAACAGTACACAGAGAGCTGACAAAGTGTACGGTTGCTAGACGTGTTCATTCACTGCAGTGTAAAGCAACGATTATCAGGAAACCAGCTCAACCAGTCAAACTGGTCCCTATTCACTCGCTGCAAAGTCTCTGTAGTTGGCAGCTTTAATCCACACCAGCGTTCATGCAATCAGTCCTCAGAACCAAACAAATAAAGAGGACAATTCCAGGTGGAGAAAGAACTTTATTTTGGTATCAATCCTTGTAGACTTCAAAGCAGCAAGGAGTAGCATATAGACCCTAAAACAAATAAACCCTGCACCAGTACATGAATGCCCAGTATTGCTTGTCAGCATGGTAGTACCATTACGCTTCTAGCAGTTGTTGTTACACAGCTGGATAACTCGCTCGCAGGTCAGGCAGTGATTTGGAGGTGTTTTACCTTTGGTGTCGGCCCGGCTAAAGTCAGCAGTAGGGGCTAATCTACCATGAGAGCAGAGCATGAGGGAGATGTTAGTGGAAGAAGAGGTCAATCGAGGGCTACATTATTGCCTTTCCCGCTGGCAGCCATGGGGATTCCTGGGATTGAATAAAATCTCAGCCAATCTAAGTCACTGACTACGTAAGAGTGAAATGCATAAAGAAATTAGGAAATCACATCCTGAGGGCATCCCCCACTGGCAGAGACTGAACGATCTCCGTTCTCTACCTCATTCATCCCTCTTTTACCTTCTCCAGCCCTCCAGCTCCAGTCATTTGCCAGCTCTCCATTAGACACCTCTCTCTCTCATTCTCTCTCTCTCTCTCTCTCTCTCTCTCTCTCTCTCTCTCTCATTAATTATCGCAGCTCATTTGGAAATTTCGGAGGCACTGTTGCTCTAAATGAGCTATTTGTATCTGCTAACCTATAAACACACTCTCACACCATATCCTGAAAGACAGATGATGTGCACACCTTCGAGTTTTCACTGACCTGGTTTCCAAAAGCAACTAATCTCATGTAGCCGACTTCTGGCGTCTATGCTTATCTTGGACTGCAAGTAACCTTGTGAGCAACGTGTAGCATGATATGAGGTTCGTGCTGGTTAAATTAGATAAGTCAGTGCCACCACAATAACATCCAGATGCAAAAAAGTATACAAACTTACTCCTGTAAGACCACGGTCCTGTAGAGTTAAGCTGCAAAGAACTCCAGCACACTAATGGGCCGTTCACACAAAAACACGTTTTTCTATTGCAATGTGCTACTTTTCCATTGTTTTTTTATGTAAATGTGCTAAATGGGCATGTATTAAGATGCCGTTCCAAATTAAAATATTTTCAACTTACACGCAGTGCTGCTCAACATATCAGTTCCAAAACAGGGGAACAATCAGAAGATCTCAGAGGCGGGGCCAGCGCTGCAAGCTTTTGTTTACAGAAGTTGGTGTGGCAATGGTTTTATTTGCTTTTCATTAAAACAACTTCTAAGAGTGGTCTCGTGCATTTTTAGATGCAAAGACGCTTTCCGTGTGAACAGCCCCTTACCTTTAAATTTCTAGTAATCCTGAGGACCTTGATTAGCTGGTTCAGCTGAGTTTAATTAGCCTAGAACTGGAACTAAACTCTGCAGGACAGTGGCCCTTTAGGAGCAGGACTGGACACCAATGACAAATGCTGTGTTCCTTTTGTACTCCGAAGTTGGAATCTTGAAGGAATCGGAAGAGTGCCAACTTCAGAATTCAATATGGCTGCTCAGTGCTTCAACAGAAGAGAATCAGTAGTAATATTGTTTAGTCCTACTATTGTTTGTCTGTCTCTCTGTGGTGCACCCAGTAACATCCAAAATCTATTTGTGGACATGATACTACACCATTATCTGTGCAAAATACCACTTTTTATGCGTTTTAATCGACAATTATTAATGACATTGGACTTGTCCATCTCCGTTTTCTGAACTCTCTATTGAAAAAAAAACAAAATTACAAACATAACACTTAAATTTTATTTATACATTATTAATGTGTAATATGTTATATTTTTTAAACAAATTATGAGCTCTTTTACCATTTACAACTCTTTTACTTTAGACCATTTAAAAATGTTAATAAAATAAAATGATACGGTTATCTTTCTGAAAAAACAAATGCAGTGATTAACATATAATTTCATTTAAAGTTATTTTCAAATCTTCAATGTACTGTCATTATAAAAGATCTTATATATTATATTTCATTTAATTCTAACAAATTAAGTTAATTAAAAATAATTACATATCGGTATCGGCAATTGGCCAAAATGAGTTGAAAATTATCTGCATATTGGATATCGGCAAAAATACAATTCAGTGCATCCCTTAATCCAAACCCTGTTTTTAGAGGAAACCCAAAAGTAAACATTTTCCATTTCAGGTTGTGGAGTCCCAAGTGAACAGCTGATGTTTGATTAGGAAGAGTTTGAAAATGTGTGGGGTGCCTCCAGGAACGGGTTGTGAAACACTTCTGTAAAGCTTTGTCTATGACTACAGTCGTCCAGCCAACTATCCCATAGAAAAATTCAAACAACCCAAGGCCCTTAACAAATTTGCCCAGTGATTTGAGACTGAAGTGAGGACTGGGAAGCTTTTGCATATTAAGTCACAAAAGTATATGCTAGCAGAATTGGTCAAGTAAAGATATTCTGCTGAACAACCAAAGCACTTGCAAGAACTACAAAACTATTCCCCTTGTCAAAAGAGCTGGTCTCCAACCGTTCTGAAAGCTTGCATGGCATGAGGTAAATCTGGTTTGAAACCTTCATGAGACTCACAGGTAGGCTGGAAGGTCGTCCCTGCATGGTCTCCTCTGGACCTCCCTTCCCGGACCCCATGGGCTGATTGGAGGAAGGAGCTGAAGACTGAGAGCTGAAGGAGTCTTGAGATAGCTCCTGAGGAGTAAAGAGACCACAATAAAATGTAGAAGCACTTTTGAAAGGGCAACAAAGATAGTGTTCATCAAAGAAACTCCAGGTATGTGGAGTAGTCCGATTACCTGAGGTGGAGGAGGAAAGCGCTGGAAGGGCGACTGCTGCTGCTGCTGCTGTTGAGACTGCAGTGGAGGGGTTTGGGAGTAAGGTGAGGGCTGACCTTGTCCTGAAGGTTGCTGGGATGACTGAGGGGGCGCAGAGCCGGGCAGCTGTGATTGTGGCGGGCCCTGCTGCTGTTGTGAGGGTCCCTGTTGCGGAGGAGGCTGCCCTGGAGCCGAAGCTGGTTGCGAGTATCCAGGCTGCGACCCCTGCTGGCCCTGAGATGGACCCTGGGACTGAGGGGGACCCTGGGACTGGGGAAAGGGTGGCTGTCCTGACTGTGACTGTGGAGTCTGGGAGTATGGAGGCTGGCCCTGAGGGGGGCCGTGGGGGCCCTGAGGTTGCCCGTAAGGGGCCCCACTTTGGCCATGGGGAGGACCAGGAGGTTGCTGGGAGTAAGGGGGCTGAGAGACCACTCCAGTGGAGGGCTGCTGGGAGTATGGAGACTGCTGGGGGCCTCCGTGAGGTGAAGGGCCCTGTTGTCCATAATAACCACCTTGGTTCTGACCATAACCACCTGGGCCATGCTGTCCATAGCCCATCTACAGAGGAAACACAGCAGGAACCAAATAGTCCATCAGTTAACAAGCAAAGTAATTTTACAACATAAAACTTTAAACTAGAGACATTTGTGAACAATCTGAACAGAGTGGTGTGACAGACACAAGTGATGAAGCTCATATGTGTTTGCAGTAAGGCTGAAACGATTCCTTGAGTAACTGGATTACAAAAAATGATCGAGGCAAATTCCTCTGCCTCGAAGCCTCTTAATTTATTTTAAATCTCGTCAGGTTCTTTCGCAATCATTTTTTTTTTTAATGTGGCACAATGCGTTTACACCACCCACAAAGCGGAAGGAGACACAAGGAGTCAGCAGTGTTTTGATTTGAGGGCACGGGCAAACGTAAAGAGAACGTCGTGGCGTGTGTCTATTGCAAGATAAAGCTGGCATACCACAACTAGGGCCCTATGATTTCCGCGATGCAGAAAACATGGAGGGAATTGCAGAATCCAGTCATAAAAACGGAATTTACAGTTTAATGTGGAATGGCATGGAATTTGCCAAATTTTGAATTAATTAATAAAAAATAGGTCATTGCACTTACATCAAATATGGACTAATATCTGTAAATATTAAGCCGGAACAGTTTATTTAAATATGAATCCTGCATGTTCTGCGTGTCTCTGTTAATGAATGGAGCAGAAGCGCGTCTTCGTCTATTTTACACACACACAGTGCGTGACGCTCCGGTGATTTCAGAGTCTGCTGTCTCACTAAATAAGGATGTGAACACATGAACAACATCTCCAGAATTGCTTTGACCATTTGATTTGAGTAAAACTAGCGTCCAGGTTTTGGAAGCGCCTTTCATTCGCTTGTGGATGTTTGCGTCGCAAGAGATATTGCATTGTACTTGCACTGCTGCTTTATTTTAATACGGTGTAGCAAATTTTGCAAGTAGGTTAACTTCGTTATCCTTTCTGCAAAATGCTCCCACATAGTAGCCTACTTTTCGCTCGCTTCATTTGACTTGCTCAGCTAAATAGGTCTATAGGCATGTGTTTGCGCATGTCAACACGCCCAGTGAGTTAACATATATTACCATACAGCAAAAAAAAAAAAAAAAAAGTCTAACTGATAGTATTAGGGGTCGACCGTTCACATGTAGCGCCTAAAACGCATGGAAAACGCTAGGCACGTCACTTTCCCCTCTTTCCAAAGTGCTTGGGCAGTTGCGCTCCTGAGGCGTCTGTAGTTGCTAAGCATCCATCAGCTGTGCGCTCTGTTAAAACCATAGACGGTTTAAAAATGTTACAACAAGGAAATTTCAGCAATGGATTTCCACCACCGAAAAACACTTGCTGCTGTTAACTCTGCTACAAGATTTCTTTACGAAGTAAAAAAAAACTCTTCAGTGTATGAGCGCACCCCATTTTTCAAAAACAACGGGGAATTTCACCCCGAAGGAAGCCGACTGAGTTGGTTCTTGTCGCATGACCTGGTGTGCTTGCGCCATTCTGAAAAGTTGAGTTTTTTTTTTTCATTTATGAGCACGCATACTGCTCTTCTACATTTGAATTCATGAACTTGAGCCCCCAAAAGATGCGATATGTGAACGGCCCCTTAATCAGTGAAAATGTTTGCTTTCGGTTAACTGTCAATATGAGCATCCATAACTGGCATATACACACAATATAACATACAAACAAAATTAATTAATTTTAAGCCTCACGTTTACTTTTAAGTCAACATGTTGGTATTTCTTGCTCAGAATCTGCCACAAACACTCTCTCTCGCTCTCGTCCTTGGTGGACATAGACGGCAATACACTTTTGCTTTATTTGAACACAGCTTGATGATTTTTTTTGCATATGGCCTGGTTTACAAATGTTTTTTGAAGTGCAATTTTGTTTACATCCATTTGGTATTTATTCAAGTGCATTTTTAACATAGACTGACAGTCCATTGCTTTTTATTGTTTTTTGGTTGTTTTGTTAATTTATTGTGGATATTTAAAATGTTTTCCATTTTCAGTGTTAAATATTCTCTAGAAATAAAAGTTTATTGATCTTTATTGGTTTATTGAAAAGGTGTACCTGCGTTATTATGCAATTATTATATTAGTTGAAACTGGTCTTTTACATATATTACAATACCGTTTATTGCAATCATTTCTTGGACAATTTATCGTCCAGCAAAATTTGTTATCCTGACAGGCCTGTTACCTGCATTGTGAGACGGTGTGTTCATGTTTCACAGTTTCTGAAAAGGCTCACAAGGCTTGCAGCAAAGAGACATTTTTTAGGTTTCAGCAGGCCTGAGGTCAGTGTTTTACCGAGCTCTTATCCATTTGAAATACCAGTGTGCACACATGCTTTCAGAGAAACGCTTGAATTTCATTACTTTCAGTCAGCATACAAAAAAATGTGACCTTGCTGGAGAGTGTACTGTGTGACACAAAAGCCTGATGGTGACAAGCTGGGCACTTTCCCTCTCAAGGAGAAAGGAAATATAAAAACGGGGAAGAAAAACGCCTCTGACAGGGAGCTTTAATAAAAACAACCTGAAGTGCATGCTCTATGCCAGTCTACAAATGGATGGCACTCCAGCGCATCTGCTTACTCGACACAAGCACAATGGGGCACCCAGCGCAGACAACAGGATGAAGAAAGGCAGGCACTTGAAGACTGCCATGTTCAAAACTTCAGACGTGCGAGGAAATCCCCATGTGACAAACCTGAGCCTCGCCGTGACCTCATAACCACCTTCTTTGAAAACACAGATGAAAAGACCCATGAGCTCATGCTGCTATGATCAAGAATGTCTTAAGACTGTCAGAAGCCTTCAGGTTCAAGCTGAGACTGTGAAAAACAACAATCTGGAGCAGAGGAAAGGTCTGCCCCCTGTGTAAACGAACAGAATGACTGGACCTGAAGTCTACTGTATGGAGCTAAAATGGTCTCAAAAAAGTTTCTCTACCATTTTGAAGAATGTGGGTAAAAATAAAGAGCTTCTGGCCCTTTTATTGACTTCCATAGTAGTTTTTATCTTTCTTTTTTTTCTCCATATGAAGAATTTTTATTTTTGGTTTAACTGCGCTTTAAAGTGTTGTCATTACTATTAATTAGCATTGTGCCAACAATTGATTGAAAAGGCGTTTGTGATGTTTTAATGCACCAGCAACAAGTGAAGCCGAAAAGTGATGGAAAGCGACTCTTTTACAACCCATTCAGCAAAGGTGAATAAATATAAATATAGATTTAATTTCAGCATTGTTATGCATGTGTAATTAAATATTGTGGAAACATATACACTGCCGTTCAAAAGTTTGGGATCTGCTGCATTTACTTGATAAAAACACAAGAAATAGTTTTTCTGAAATATTATTACAATTTAAAATACATTTATATAAAAAATAAAATATAAATATATAATTTTATTGTTACAAAGTATAATCTTTAATAAATGCTGTTCCTGAAAAAAAGACACAATATTATGCATTGCAATGGTTTCCACATTAATAATAAAATAAGCATATTGATAATGAAGGAAGGATCATGTCACACTGATAAATGCCTGAAATTCAGCTTTGCATCACAGGAATAAACTATATTTTAAAGCATAATAAAACAGAAAACCATTATTTGATTCATTTTAATAATATTTCACTACGTTAGTGTGTTTTTTAATCAAATAAATGCAGCAGATCCCAAACTTTTGAATGGTAGCGTATGTCGACTGCATTGGCCATTAGTCACCCTGCTCTCTAAATTACACTGGCCATCCCAACAAAAGAAAACACCCCAAAATCCCAACAACATGAACATCTGACCTGTTGTCCATACTGCATTCCACTCATGCTCCCGGGAGTGCGGCCCTGCATGCCCATAGGATACCTCTGGGGTCCCGGGGGTCCGTAACCCTGTCCTGGGTAAGGAGGACCCTGTTGGGAGCCAGGGGGAGGCCCCTGCTGCTGAGAATAGGGGTTTCCACCACCATAGTGCTGCCCTCGAATTTTCCCCACCTGGTCCATGGGGCCTGGAGGCTGAAAAAGACAGAGAGAATGAGGGTAAGTGCTAATAATCCAGAGGCACAGTTAAAATCAGCGAGTGCCACACAGGAGAGGAAATTACTGTGGAACGTTTCAGTTCCCCACAGCATTGAGAGAACTGAACGCCAGGCATCTGGGTCATTCGTTTTCTGATAGCATTCACTTAGGCATCTCTGGTTAAGATGAAGTCAATGGAGATCAATATCAAGAGAGGCTTGTTTCCGCTGTTAAGACTGAAAACAATCACAATGCCATGACAGAGTATTAGCCGGAGCATGGCGAAGTCACACCACCCCAAATCAAAAATAGATCCGTACACTTCAAACACAGTGCCAGCGAAGGGAGGGGAAACTGGCAGTGAATGAACGAGAGCATGAAAGCAGCGGTTCATCAATCTGCCAGGGGCTGGAGACTGGATGAACAGTCAACTTCCCTTTGAAAACAGACAAGAGGAAACAAATGTGTGTGGAGACTGGAGTGTGACCCGAACATCAGACGAGAGTCGGAGAATTACAAAGAGATGGGAATAAAGTCTTTGGGATGATGGGACTAGAAGACGGTGCGTGGGAATTACACAAAGACAACCGGGACAGGAACTGAGATGAACTTAAATCTGGCGATGAACTGCTCCGCTCTGTTCTGTTTGAAAAGCGTTCCCATTCTGAAGTGGTTTTACGAGTCTTGAAACGAATAGTAATGTAACATGAGATACAGAAAGAATAAAACTACATCGTTCACATTATAAACCTGCAAAACGGTCTACAACGCAAGTGAGCAGAGCTGTGCAATTAATTTCATTAAATCACAATTTACGTTTCTCGATTATCCAAAATTTATAAGTTAAAAATCAGGACCAAACCAATCAGACTTTTTTTTTTTTTTCCTGACTAGATTTTAATTTAATCTTCCCAAAACAATCTGGAATAGTTGGAGAGATTAGAAATGTTTGCGTTTCAGATTTTGAGTCAAATGTTTTAACAGTTTTCATAAATATTAAGTATTAAGTCATATGATAAATATACCCAGTTAAGTACATGAGGTAAAAAATAACATACAAATGAGTGAATTTGTAAAAATAAACCTCAAATCACAAATGTGATTAATAAATACTGATTATAATTGGAGCAAAATAATTGTGATAAGTTTATCAATTATTGTTTAACCCTACTACTGAAGGTCTTGAGTCTTTCATTTTGAACTCAAGTATAGCATAATATGAAGCTGTCATTTGTCAAACTATACATGTAAAAAAAATCTAATTTTACCAAACAGTTGCTGGTAGGCACTGACATATCATGGGGGAAAAACTATTTGGTTACCAACTTTCTTCAAAATTGCACTCTCACCAAAAATAAGAGGGGCTGCAACCAATGCAGTGTGGACCGCTCAGATGATGAACGGACCAAATACAGTTTTACAACTCAAGTTCAGCACAGACAAAACGTTCAGTGTTCATTTTTGACAATACACAGAGTCCTATGATTTCTGCGATGCGTAGTTGGAATCAAGGAATGAATTTTACTGTAAAACAGGGAATGTCACAGAATTTGCCCAATTTTTAATGGAGGCAGGTCAGTACAATTCAATCAAACAGCGATATGGACCAGTGTCTGTGAATGTTAAACCAGTCTATTATGTAAATATGAAATTTGAAGAA
The DNA here is from genome assembly GCF_023724105.1 of Carassius gibelio. Lineage (NCBI taxonomy): Eukaryota > Metazoa > Chordata > Actinopteri > Cypriniformes > Cyprinidae > Carassius > Carassius gibelio. The sequence continues at coordinate 11,775,653 of NC_068414.1, forward strand.
AACTGAAGTCAAATCACATACACAAACAAATCTTTCATGGCAACCCATCAAAAAAAACTGTGGGGTTTAACTTGAAGAAATTGTGATAAATATAACTATTCAGTACAATGTGCATCTTGTTACTACTGCTGCTGTACTGCTACTAATATAAGTACTGAACCTTTACTTTTAGGAAGAATCATTTTTTCCCATGTTTTAATGTTATCAGTAAACCTCCGTTGTGAAGCACTTTGACAATTTCGATTACAAAAAACATTTAATTACATAACACAATAATCAACCATTTTGATCATTACTCCGTATTCATTTAAACCAATAAATCAGAATCCAGTTAAATTTAAATTAAAGAATTTATTTGAAAAATGCAATAATACTTTATAAGGTTTATATTTAAGCTAGTATAAATGTTATGATTTTAATTAGTTAGACAAGCTTTTTAATAAATAAAATTAAACTTTAACCATTTGGAAAACCAAAAAAAAAAAAAAAAAAAAAGGAATTTAGAAAAATATCAAATAAAACAGATTTTACGGGGCCTAATTATAGCAGTGTTTACATGTATAAGAACAGTAGATGCTTGATCTCGTGATGAAGCATGAGGTAATGGAAAAGGATGAAGAAGATGAATTATCCTTGAACAAAGATCTGAGCAGACCTCTGACCTCAAGTTGCCATCTCCACTTACAGTCTTGGGATCTTACATGGTTAGAAGAAGTAAGATTTAATGCCCCTGCCTTAAGAACATGTCCAGTGGAAACCATTACTTCAACAACAAATTCATTTTTGTGCGTGGCTTTGAGGAAACGGCCCACAAATCCAGACGGCAGGCCAATGGACGTCTAATTCCTCCTCCTGCTCGAGACTGTGGTAAACATGCAGTTGGCGGCACGCTCCCGCATCCAGTCTGAAAACCGCTGAGGTTGCCTTCACACAGTATCATGTAGATGAACTACCCCCGGCTCCTGAAGTGTGGGAATGAGGGTGGGACGAAGGGAACGACAGTTGTGAAGAAATAAAGTGCTTTTAATTCATCCTCGCGCAAGGTCAACATATCTCGCCATCTCTCGTTTTTAAACAGGCAGACGTACTTTATTGATCCCTGAGGGGAATTCAAGGATTTCCCGCCGCAGTCTTACTCGCCGAGGGCCACAGCTTCCCCTTTCACTTTTAAATGAATGATACTAGTTAATAACAGCAATAACAATGAGCCAGGCGTGGGATTTTCTCTTGAAACACCCCTGACTTTCCTGAAAACAAGACCTTGCAGGATCTGAAACCAATCTGAAACGGGATATTTAGGGAGAAGTAAACGCAGGGTGGAAATTACTTATTAACAACTGACTGGATCAGGAAATAATAATGCCGAGAAGAATATTTTACTTCCATCTTTCAAGAAAAGCTCAAAGTTACTCTAAGAAAAAGACACAAGTGTGAGCTATATTCTTAAAGAGTGTGTTAAATAAGGAAGACTAAAAAACTATACATTTTGATTCAAGAATCATTAATTTACAGCAGTAAACCATGTAGATTGAAAAAAAAGTTATAATAAACTTTAATAAACAACTTTTCTTTCTTGGGTTTATCTTTTCCTATTGGGTCAAAAAGTTAAAGTTAACCAACAGCACATGGGATATAGGCAACATCACACTAAATAAACACTTGAAGATTAATTAGAGGAAGAGGAGGTTATTACTATTGGATTTAAAAAAAAAATAAAATACTGTCTTTGGGAACAGAAAGCACATGGGGTTGGCATTTGTTTTTGTTTTTTTTTAATTCTTATGCTCGCCTACACTGCATTTATTTAAAATGTTAAATAATTTACCATTTTTAATATATTGTAAATGCAATTTTTTCCCTGTAATGCACAGCTGAATTTATTTTAAATGTATAATTCAAATTGAATTTAAAATATATATTTTTTGTAACACAGTCTATGTCTTTACCGTCACTTTTGATCAATGTATCCATGCCTGCTGAATAAAATTATTAATTTCTCTGAAAACCCAACCTCAAACTTCTGAATGCAATGTATACGTGGTTTATTTGGATTCTGAAGTTGCTTGTTTCAGATATTATCTCTAGCGTCTGTGAATCACTGGTCAAACTGAAGTAATGTTAAACTCCGCTCTCAACCCCTCCTCCTCATCCACCAATCAATCGCTCGTCCCAGGCTGATCTCCTTCCTCTCTCACTCCCTCTCCAGAAAGGGAGGGGAAAAAATAAATAACTGCAATTAGCACATGGCTAATCTGCATAGAGGAAAGCCAAGCAGTCTTGGCAGAGGAGGTTACACCGGGTGGAACGTCTCACTGTCTGCTGGGGAAGCGGGAGGATGTGTGTGTGTGTGTGTGTGTGTGTGTTGGACTGAAGTATGATAGCACAGATAGCGCCGGCTCTACTGAGCCAGACAGATGGATTGGGTACGGACGATAAACAACTGCTGCTAATTTAATCCTCCACACGGACAAACGCTCCAGGCCTACAGCACAGGACGATTGTTGTGCCAAAACACCAACACACACCAACTCTCTTCACAGCCTCGTGTGTAGTTCATCCAGGAGCGTAGAGCTGAACATGTACAGGCACGCCGAAATCAGGACCAAGCCCAGAGATGTCAGCTCCTCCAAACGTGCTGCACTCTTACTGAGGGAATTTCACAAATACACTCAACTATAACAGTTCAATTAAATATATTGCCCGTCAATAGCATCTTATTCTTCCCATGGCACGATGTATGACGCTCCCTCTTAAATGAAATGTCTGGTACATATTGTATCTGGCAGAAAGATAAATCATTTTTGTGTAAAGATTGATTGATTCCCCGTTTTATGATTTAATACAAATCTGTTGTTAAAAATGGCGTCTAATGAAGATGCATGGATGAAAAAATGTCTTGGTTGTATGATGTTGCATAAATCATATCATACTAAATCTATTATTACAACTACTACTATTATTATTATTAATAATAATTCTGAGAAGCACATTCAGTATTAAAGTATTTCCATCATTTCAAGTTAAAATGCTTTAACTTGGTGGATTGCTGTGACGATCTCAAATGAAATATAAGTGTGGAAAGCGAGCTCTGTAGATGAAGCTGATGTCCTCATGCTGAAACACAGATGTGTCACGTATGTTTGAGTTTGAGTATCAGACAAAACCATATTATTAGTGTTTCTTCCTGCTGTATGATCAGCTGTTTCATTCACCCACAGAATAAAAATGTCCAAAGCTTATAGTTATTGACCTATTTTATTGCGATTACATAGGGTTTATCACCCAGCCCTAATTTAAATAAGATTTTTTTTTTACTATTCTCAAAAAAACTTCAATTTGTAATGTTTACTGTCTGAGGTCACGAGGCAATGCTTTCGAATCCTCCGGACTCTCATTTGCTCCACAAATGAGATTGGGTCCTCTCTTAGACGAGTCTCATCTTCTCAACAGCAAATTCTCTTCATTTGTTGAGTAAAGGACCCGCTGAAGGAGAAAGCCGTACTCCCTCAATTCTCAATTACACCTCACCGGCTCGAGGAATACCCAAGCTATAAATTGAGAAAACGACCACCAGTGGCGACACGGCAAAGAGGAATTATTAGTGACTTTTGCAGTCAACAAGCTTTTCCATGCGCTCGACTCACGTAATGGTACTTCAGACAAACTCAACAGCCCTGACGCTCCTGCAACTGTCCTGATGAACGCCAGAGAACCGGAGCAGATTTACAAATACGGAGAAGACCCACTGATCTTCCAGCATTTCACATACACGATGAATAAAGCACTATATCCTAATGTAATTTAGTTCTTCCCACCATGTTTACATTAAATATTTATATATATTACTGGGGTTATGTATATGATAATGCTAAAAAGAACAGTATTTGGTGTGATGCAGAGTTTACACACAGTTTAAGGTTGAAAAAACACATTATTTTCCATATACTGTACATTATTGTTTCTCCACTATGCCCAGTCTTTCTGAAATGCGTCGATTTTTTCAAAGCTCATCGGTCTGAAGCAAGGTGTGCTCTGATTGGCCAGCTATCCAGTGTGTTGTGATTGGACGAATACCTCAAGCGTGTGATGGAAATGTCACGCCCCTCACTATATTTGAAAAAAAAGTTACGCCTTTCTTTGCGTGAACATTTGGGCGGTGTTATGCAAATCTTCCCACATAGTGATGTAAAGATGTGGGGGCGTGTAAGAACGAGCCGTTTTGGGAGGGCAGTTTTCACGATTCATTAACAGCTCATGTACCACGGTAACTGTTGTTTCTATAACCCAAAAATACAACTTTATTTTCACTTCGTTTCGTTTTGTACATGTTTAAATGACTGTGGTGGCTCAAACCGGCTTAACTATTGACAAAATCTAGTTTGGGACCACCTTTTAAAAGCCTTACATTATAGGATGTTCATTCAGTATTATTCATATTCTTAACAGTCTTTATTTTTGTGAAAAATGTTCCTTGTTTTTTAACATATATACATATACACACACCTATATGGTCAGTGGGCCGTGGCTTGATGACCATTTGAAAAAATGTGGGTCTCAAGGCCAAACCAGTTCTGCTCAAAAGGTCTGCTCATGACCATATCTACAGCAATGTTAGCATCCACACTAACATTATAAATCCCTTATAATACATTCTGTATTAGAATACTTTAATACCTTTTTTTGAAATTCAACCAAATGTAAAAATTCTAAAGTTAGTTGATTTAATTTTGGGGGGAAATGTTTTGCATGCATGCAAAAACATGAGATAAAACAATAATACAAAATCAATAAAAACTGTTTTTAAAAAGAATAGCTCAAACTCTGCAATGTGGAAAAGCAATTTTCTGACAATAAGGGAGACTTTGACTCATTATCCACTATAGGTAAATAACTAGAAGAATAAAGTGCAGTAAACTTATTTGTGCAACAAACCAGCATGTTAATGATTATGATGATAAACTAAAATTTGACAAATACCAGTTTGCAGTATAAATCAGCATAATGAACTGCTTTTGTAAAAAAAAAAAAAAAAAAAAAAAATGGAAGTCAATGACACCGGAAGAGACACATTATAGTTACATCCAATCTTACATAAAAAATAAGGTTGATACACACGTGTGAATACATATCAGTTAAAATCTGTTATTTTAAGTCAAATATAGATGCAAGTATCTAGGCAGCTGTAAACAAACAGACTGCTTCACGTCGTCCTCTCCCCACGTCCAGCCTCATTTGTTTGAGACACATCCCACTCTCACATTAGCCCATGTTTCTTATCTCACTCGTGTAAATAAAGCAGAGTAAAGCGGTTCAAAACATCCAGCATGCTACAGCGAAATCTCTCCCAGCTGACAGACTTCTAGCACACTACAGGACCAATGTGTGGGAGATTATGGAGTCACCGTGTGATAAAGTGGCATGTGTTTCCAGCTGCACTCAGTCCACGTCAATCCCAAGCTGTCCGAGTAAGCATTCCTTTAGGAAACGCCACCATGGCTGACTACACTGACAGCAGAGATGGCATGTTTCTAGCTAGCGTGTTGATTTGGACCCGCTGTTCAGACAGTGCTTTTGAAACATCAGGAGAAGGTGGTTAGCTTCACTGCTCTGTGGTGACAGCTGTGAGTTAGCAATGCCCTCAGCACACGATTACAGAAAGAGACGTTAGAAAGAAAGTCAAGACACATATATTGCCAAGGCCTATATATATTGCCGATGAAATGTTGAGTGTTTTTTTATTTAGCTGCTTGACCAGTGTGTTTGTTTTTTTTTCAGCTGATATGTCAGAACTTTATTTTTACGTTGCACTGGACTTCTAGATACAGGGCATCAAGTCATCAAAAAAAATATTTAATTGCTTTAGAAGTCTAAATCCCAAAGTATACTTCTGTGTTTGTGCATATGCAAGTTGTATAACAGATTTCATAAAAAAAGTACGTGCACCCGTGCATCACCCAATTTTTGTAACCACGCATATTTTGTACGCACAAGTTTGTTTTTCACTAATCAGTTGTTCCACAAGGTGGCAATCAATTGCGTTCAATTGGCAAATCAACGTTGTTTCACATTAGATACGGAACAACAAAACAGCAACAATGACATTGACAAGCACTCGTGTGAGAGGGTAAGGAGTACAAACTTCATAAAAAACCAGCGCAGACACTGGAAAATGGAGCATAAAAGGCTATGTGTTTGACTGTACACACACTCTAATGTACACTTAAACTAGTGTTGTCTAAAGTACTGACCGCAATATTATTCCGTACTGAAATTTTAAAAACGCCCATTTCCCGCTAAGATTTGAGCGCTATGGAGCGGATTGTTAAACGGTGCTGATTGGTCATTGTGTTCACGCGCTCGACAGATACATCTGTGATAGGGTTCAATGATCATCGTCTAGTTGTGGCGTAAATGTGCGTTAGGTTTCTATTTGCATAAAAGCCTACTGAATATTAAAAATTTGGCACTGAAATAAAGCACATACAAATATTTCAGACTACACCCTGACTGATCATTCACGTTACGCTGTAAAAACGTAGGTTTGTTTAGCGGCTTCAGTCCTTTGCATACTTCTCAGATACCGTTGGATTGTGGGCATGCAAATCCTCAGGCCAGTTTTATATGAACGGAGAGACTCCACATAAACAACATAAGAAGAGCACTGAAGACCACAAGACCACCTTTACGTTCTGATGTAAACCCTTTAGAGGAGCATCAGTCAAAAACTAGTCTGTTTTCCAACAGCAAGACAAAGTGTCTTCTAATTGATTAGGTGTATTTGCGCCAACTTGAGTGACACACAAGTAGGCTTGTTGCGATAGTCGGTGTTTCCGGTGATACACGGTGTTTAACCCACCTACCGGTCATAGCACTTGACCACCGGCACCGTCCCCATCGTGTTGAAGTTTTAGCCTATAGAAATTAAAGCACTTAATTCAGTTAGTGACTACGTGCCTTCGTAATTTAGCGTAAGCGGAACGAGCGCCACAGTAAAGCAGCAGGTGTCCAATTTCATTTATCATACGAGGAGCGTGAGGCGAGCTAACTGGCAAAGGATGGCGGAAGATCTGGTTTCATAGCGAAATGCAAAAGCACCTATTTGGAAATATTTTGGATTCAAACCAAATGCCAACAGGGAACCTTAAAACTTTAACCAGGCAACCTGTAAACTTTGCCTGATGAAAGTGGCAGCATCCGGAGGTAACACTTCGAATTTACATGCACATCTTCAAGCACACCACAAAAATGAAGCGGCCAAGATGGGTCCAGTGGCAAAAAATTAACCACAAAAGCCTGACACACAAACGCAGCCTTCAATAAGTGGTGCATTTGCGCCAAGTTTAACTAAGTTTTTGATGTTCGTTCGTTTCATATTCGATGGTTGTGCGGTGTTTTTTTTTTTTTTTTTTCAAAAAGGCATGCACTTTATTTAACGAATAGTGAATTTTTTAAAATATGATTTCTTGTTTGATACTTGCACGATGTGTGCAGTGGTTCGTTTTGTTAATAAATGCACTTTAAAGGTGTTTCATAAGTGCTTTTGTTTAGTTTTTGCATGGTGTGTTGTTATTATTCATTTTGCAATAAAGATGTGTGTAATACAAGCGAGTGTCTTATTGTTTTGTGTATTTTTATTAAGAATAAAATAAATTAACCCATGATTAATTCAAACAAATGCTACTGAATTGCCGCTAATTAAAGTGAAAGTAAATTGAGATGTGTGCACGTATGCACAACCGCATTTTCGGCCACAACGAAATCCCCGACACGCAACCCCGGTGACACCGGGATTACCGGTTTTTTTACACGTCGATTAACCGGTGGAAAAAATCTGTCACCGCAACATCCCTACACACAAGTATGGTTAGACATTGTAGTAGTACAACATGAAAAGCAGGGTCTGAAACCAACTTTCCCACCAATCCTCATGTTGTGGTTTCAGATAACTGGGCTTTAGTGTGATTTCTGATGTGTGTGTCCGACTCAAAAGGTTAATGACGTTCTCTGCACAACACACACATGTGTGTGTCATGTAAACGAAGCCTGCAGACTCCAGGACCATAAGTTTGAAGAAGGAAATTACTATGCTAATCCGCTACATTTTAAAAGTAAATGTCAAAAGAAAATACATTACCCTCGCATTTCCAAACAGCCCTGTGGAACTGCTTAAATGTGACATTTCCCCAATCACAGAGGAGAAAGGGAACACCTCATCATCAACCGCACGCTACAGCAAATGATTAGCACTGAATTTCTAACAACTGATTGTGCCAAGGTGGTCCTTAGATGGGTGTCTGAGACTATTCCTCGCTGCACGGACACGCAGAACTTCCAACGCAGAAGAAGTGAAGGAGAAAAGAAACCAGGGACACTGCAATGGAGAACCAATGAATACAGCCAAAGAAGATGCATGTGGACTTGTGTGCAATCAGTCCTAGACAGTATACAATACAAAACTAATCAGGATTTGTTTTTTTTTATATATGCATCAATGCTCTGCAGCTGGTGCTACTCTTACAACTCATTTGGTTGCTTAAAAAGCATTACAATAAAACGCATCAATTACAGTAAGCATTTATAGGCAGATGTAAAGTCTTTTTTCTGATGCGCATCAATAAATAGACACAGTTACATGGTTTTGTTTTTGCAGCTGTAAACTAACTAAAAGATGGTGAATAACAAATGCATCTGAAAACAGTTAATGTTTAATATACATTAGCCACTGGTAAATGCAACATTCACTTATTTACATTTAGATATGAATAAGTCAATGTGTCAGCAGAATACTGATGAAAATGCACTGCAACTTCCCAGCAAGTGTTTCATCTGGATTCCTCTTTGTAGAGTGTAATATTTTCACTGGCAGTGCTGTAATTAGTATGCTCACAGTGTGCTGTGCTTTAGCTGAGAGACCAGCGCTTTTCAGTCCTGCAAGTGAAGCAGCACAAAACGGCACATTTTGGACGCCTCCTTTTAATTTACACAGAATATTTTGATCATCCTGAGCCGGCTGCACTAGATGCACAAGTCAAATCTACGTCTAGTTGTGGCGTAAATGGGCATTAGGTTTCTATATGCACAGTAACCTACTAAATATTAAAACTTAGTTAAATGCAAACATGTACAAACTAAATAATTATGGAGTATGAAATGGAAATGAAACTTCAAACATGCATCATGTTGACATTTATACATATTTATATTAAGAGAATGTATTATGTGAATGAATTACATGAAGCTGATCTAAACAGTGCAAATTGGTGTTCATGGCAAAAAAAAAAAATTACGTAAGTAGTTTTTTGAACCAATATTAATTTGTTGCCTCCTTTAAGACATATTACTGAATGTTATAAACATAAAAATGCCTAATGATATTTCAAGAAGAGTTGTGCCGATAGACGATACGATATTTAGAAATATCGCCTGGGGCTAATGCCTTTGACGATAGCAAAATTATTATGTTATGTTAGAAATAGCAACTTAAGCTAGTATGATTATGACAATAATAATTTTTTCATAAATATATACGAAAAAAAAAAACTGTTGCTTTTAGGTTTTTTTTTTTGTTAAACCGAACCATTCGGTTCACCACACACGGCTCGTGCTGGGACCGCGGTTCAATTTAAATTTGACAAAGCATCTGTAATATGGTTTGCTATAAATAGCACGTAAAACAAACTGGGTTCAACTAATATATGTTTCTGTTGATGGATGTGCATTCTGGATTCCCAGACATTGCAACAACAGTGATGAGGAAAAAAAATAAAAAATAACAAAAAACCTGGACAAACCATTCACTCTTGATCAATGTGAATTAATGCTGGAATATGAGCAGTCATTTATTCCGTCATCACCCGGGTGCTGACAGCGCGTGAGCACAGCACACGTTAATATGCGTTTAAACTAGGGATGTCAACGATTAATCGATGATCGATTAATTGTCGATAAGAGATGCAATCGATTAAGGCTATCGATGGTCGGTTAACCGATTCAATGTTGGGCTGCGTGCGGCTCATGCGCACTCAACACGTGCGAGCGGCTGTGAGTGACGGTGACGATATATAAAAGCATCATCATTCATTCACAATGTACAAATTAAGCTTTTAATGTGATTTAAACTAAAGTACATTAAAATAGAAACAACATAAAAGTTCTTCAACATTAAATGCAATAGAAATGTAGTTACTAATCATTTCATCAGATAACTGTTTTATATCGTGCGCTTTGCAGGGCTGCGGGACACAGTGACAGGACAGGTAGTCTATTCATTCCTACAACTTGTTAATTCATTCCTACGAATTATTAATGTGGCAATTGTCCATGTTTCATTAATTTTGTTCCCTAAATAACCCATGATTTAAGTGAAATAAGGGAACAAATTAATAAATCGAACGAATTCTTAATTCATGAAATCTTTAATTTCCCTTCCCATGTTTACCACAGTAAGAGATGCGAAAACAGTTATTAAAAGCGAAAGATAATAAAATAAACCTGGGAAATTAGAGGGTTAGACTATGAAGATTTAGGAAAAGAAACAATGCCTAAATATACTGAATTTGTGGAAATTCGTGACCAACCGGCAAACCAGAACAAAGCCGCGTAAATGAAGACTATGGGGTCCAAAAGCATGGTCGCGATCTAACATTTTCCAGTTAACCTATTATTCCTCTAATAAACAAAGCTTTTATACCACACTTGTCATAATCAGATCTTATCATTTCTAAATAAATAATTGCTGGATTCAAAACAGCGATTAATAGGCGCTGTGACCGACACATTCCTGGAGCATTCACTGCTGTCACTAAACGGTGACGCCGAGCATCGTTCACAAGTTTCTGCATGGACCTGACTAGGGCACAGGTTCTAAGCCCTGGGACAAAATGGGATGCTTTAAGGAAAATTTATAGTCTACTAAGTAATAGGCCCAAAATAAAAATAACAATTTGTTTTCATGTTTTTTTTTTTTTTTTTTTAAATAGGCTATGCGAAATATATCCGACTTAAATAGGCTAATTAAGATTAACGGATTTAAAACAGAAGTGTGGGCGCTCCATAAGTTCACAAAAAAAAAAAAAAAGGATGACAACTCATTCTGTTTGTTTGCTTTATTTTACAAGAGCACAAATCTTCTGTTTTTATTGTGAGTGTGCACAAATGAAAGTAAACACTTTTGCGGAAAATATATATATTTTTAATGTCTCAGCTGTTTCGATCGCGCCGGAGCCTGCTGCACACGTAGCCTATATTCTAGCGATTCAAACTTACATCGCAGTCTGTTCATTATCAAAATAAAATGTCAACTAAACATTAAAAGGTTACACTGGTCAGTTTAAATAGACCGTAGTATACCGGTCCACTCTGCTGTTATGCCAAGGACGTTTTTGCTCATATGAAGAGGATCATCTTTTCCGTCTATATGCGAATGTAGGGCTGCACGATTCTGGATAAATTGAGAATCACGATTTTTTGATCTCATATAGAGATCACGATTCTCCTACGATTCTTTATTATTATTATTACTATTAACATTATCATTATCACACGTATATAAATTAATTATTTTATTTTGCAAGGATTCTTTAAATTGATCAAGTGTGACAAAGACATTTATAACAAAATATTTCTATTACACACAATTATTGTTCTTCTGAACTTTCTATCAAAGAAACCTGAAAAAAATCTACTCATCTGTTTTCAACATAATAATAATAATAATAATAATAATAATGTTTTTTTTGAATGGCAAAACAGCATATTAGAATGATTTCTGAAGATCATGTGACACTGAAGACTGGAGTAATGATGCTGAAAATACAGCTGCACACCACAGAAATAAATTACATTTTAAAATACATTCAAGTGAAAGCAGGTATTCTAAATGGTAAATATATATCAAAACTTTACTGTTTTTGCTGTACTTTGGATCAGATAAATATAGTTTGGTGAGCAGAAGAGACTTTAAAAAAAACATTACACATCTTATGGTTCAAAAACTTTTGACTGGTAGTGTATATATAATATATTTAAAACCCCAGTTTTTTTAATATTAGAATGATGAAAAAGTTGTTTAGATCACTGATTCAACGACTCACTCATAAACCTACTACACTTGTTTCATTTCTGGATGAATCAGCGTTTTTGAATGATTCTCTTGAATGAAAAATTAATTCATTGACAAATAAATTAAGACACTTGTCGCCACCTATTGGTGAAACAATGCAATCGACACAAACGTTATTTAAAGCGCAGTACTTTCAAAAGGGGATTTGTTATATTTTGATCGCTGCCATATAGACATCAATGTTTATATTTAAACTATAAACTTTATCCCAGTATTTCTGTGATAATATAAATGACTGTAAGAAAGATATAATACTGTGTAGTTGAAAAGACTGTTTGTGAAGATGTTTCTTAACCAAACATGGTAAGAGCTCTCTCTGTGTCAGCGGCAGTGCGCGCACGGATTTGAATGATCCGGTAAGACTTTGTCAAAGGTTTAACAGACTCGGGGAATCGTTGTCTTTTAGAAATGAGATCGAGAGGGTGTCTGAATCGAGATCGCGATCTTTTAACGATTAATCGTGCAGCTCTATGCGAATGCGTGTTAAGTACAAGCCTAGTTTACATTATAAATAATAGTTTAACATTCAAATACATTGCGAATATGGAAACATTTCGATTTGTGCCGAATGAGACATGAGCAATAACCTCCAAATAAATCTAGCCAAAGCCGCGCTCGCTCATCCTCGTCTGCACGCATGCACTGTCACGATCTAATGCGCTGTATGCCGGATTTTTTAAAATCTGACATTTTCTAGGACAGAATCCAGCAGGATCAAATTAATTTGAGCAACTGTGTTTTGGTGCAGCAGCGCCGATGTAGTTCACTTAATGTGCAGCGCAGTCACACGCGCTCCACATTTCGGATAATTTTATACAATAATGTCAGTTGAAAACATTGCAATTGTGCTTTAAAATACAACAACGAGCACCACAAAACCATTTAAAGAGGCGCTTTCAGCGTTCTCCGTGCGGGATTGGAAACTGTCAACAAAGTAAAATGACCTCAAAAGTATGGCGCGCTCTCTTCATTTTATCAAATGATCATAATCGCATCTATTCATTTTATAATCCTGCTACTAGCATTTTATTCAGACTAAAACCTCTTTAATTCAAGTGAGAAAGCGTTTTGTGTGTGTGTGTGGCTTTTGCACATCCTGTCATACCGCTGACTGCGTGCCTGCAATAGACGCATTTTGCAGTATTATGGTTAACGATTAATCGATTAATTGATCGTTAATTTAAACAACGATCGATCATGGAAATAATCGAAATTTGACATCCCTAGTTTAAACTAAACTCATTTAAGCTTTGTCAGTTTAAACATTTAAGAGCCAAAAGGACACGAGCTCGCGCGTGCAGTGAGAAGAATTGTGCATGTGCTCCGCGCAAACCCGCGGCCCAGAACGTGCACAAATATTAAGATCTCTCGAAGTAGCTATTGCGTTTAAATGGACAAATTCACACAAATAATTATGTCAAAATGGCCGTCTTGGTAAGTATCCTACAGCAGAAATAGCCGGCAATCTTTCATTTATACAGTCCAATATGCAATGCTGTTTTACATTTGATTACTTTATTCAATTTCTGTACCTAAAAACTTATGCTAGACCTGCCCAAAAAAAAAAAAAAATAGTAAATCACTGTTTGTATCTTTACTCTATTGTATTTATTTGTAGTAGAATATATTTTTTTTATTAGAAAGTATAGTTTTTCCATAAACATTGCACATACCGAACTGTACCGAAAACCGTGACTCTAAACCCGTGAAACAAACCGAACCGTGAAAAAGTTGACCCATGCCACCCCTAGTTTCTTTGTATTTATTTTAAAGGCAACATTTATTGTCAATATTGGGCTTGCGGATCATGTGGGTACTAGGGTACTCTTTGCTGTGTGTGGATGACCATGTCGGTCAGCCACCACCGAAGACCAATTCTGAGAAGGAAGACCTCCTCCAGAACCAGGACTGAGAACCAGCTTTAGTACAGTCAGCATGATAAAACCTCTCAAGATGTGTTCAATCAGAGTCAAGTGAACTCAAAACCAGCTCAACTATATAAGCCTTCCTGAACACCGACTAATCAAGTAGTCATTCAGACAATCCAGCGACTAGACTGTGTTGAAATCTTTACCTCAGAAGTACGTTCTTTGCAATCATCAGATATATCTGGTGCACAGTCGAATGCAAAGCAGCATACAGCTTGAGCAAGTGAAAAGTGAAGAAAGATGCATGAGAAGGCCGAGCCAGAGGAACGTGAGGAGTGGAGGGCTGCACGAGTGCTTCTGCGTGGGTACAGCAAGCGTACGAGAGGCCAGTGTGTGTGACCTAAACGCTCCTGAAGAGACGGAGGGATGGCCGGCCGCTGGAGCATGCAGCATGAGCGGGTCACAGCTTCTCCCAGCGTCTAATAACACGTGCACGCTCACACACAAACATTCATAAGTGCACAGCTGTCACCGGCAGGCAGCAAAGGATCATTCACAAAAACAGCCCCCTCCTGGCTCTGTTTCCCTAAGTATCTATGACACAGAGAGAGAGAGCATGTGGAGATTCATTACTCAGCAGTGCAGACAGTGTGCTGTGGCAGCAATGGTTCACTCTTTACCCTGCAGGCGACTGAGAGCGTGCCCTTCACTCGAGGATGCTGGGATAGGATTCTCCCTCTCAAACAGCAACTCACTGCACTGGCTCTGGGTCAGAAGCACTGGTCTGAGAACAGTTTTTTGGACAACAAAACTTTACATGAGTGACTTATTTAAAGAGGTGTTTCCTGTGACTAAGGTAGCTATGACATCTACAATGTAGAGAGCAGCAGAATTACAAACTAACAAACAAAGTCCTCATGTTCTTTTAATGTTATTTTTAATGCAAGTCTCAAGCAGTAGGATTATTTATTCACTATACTATTTATTATTAAAGTCTCATTTCAGTTTTAGTTTGGCTCTAGTTTTGTATTTTTTGCAGTTTATATGAAAAGGTTGTGGTACAGCATACGACATATGAATAATCAAACATAAAATCAAACATATCCTGCTGTCACTTTAAGAGCCGGACGCATCCAAACTACTGTTACACGCGTATTTTCATTCTCAACTCTTTACGTTCATTTATTACATGAACGATGAAGGTATACACATGAATAATCACCAAGCGCAGCACTTTGACACTTTTATTTGAGCGTTTAGATGACGTTACGTGTCCGAGTCCTGATCCGTCTCGGAGCGCATTTCTCTTCCAGAAGCACAAGCTCTCTTCACGCTTTTAAAAACATGAAGTAATAGACTTCATTAAATTTAGCAAATGTGTCATTACATGATTTTTTGCACGGGAAATTGGGCTTTTATGGAGGAACGAAAGCGCAGCACTGCAAAAGGGGAAGAATGGAGTGAAATAATCATTTTATAAGTATAAATCGTATATAGTATAATTCATAAATCGAAATCAAACATTTTTATTTATTTATTTTGGGGGGGGGGGGGGGGGGGTGTTAATTGCACAGCCCTATGATATATGTAAACACCTAAATTCATTACAGTCCCATAATGGAAATTACACAATTTCCCTCTTTTCTCATTTCAATTTCAAAACTCTTGGTCAACAATCCACAATAATTGCTCAAAAACTAGTTCACAGAAGTCTCATAAAATAAATAAATAAATAAATAAATAAAATGAAAAAATAAATTAAATATTTGACAAGGGGAGAACTGTCTGCCCGACTGAGCCTGGTTTCTCACCGGGGTTTTTCTCCATCCTTTCACTGATCGAGTTTTGGTTTCTTGCCTCTGTTTTGTGAAAAATTACATTTAACACCACATTTTACATACAAAGTATCTACTTGTTAATAAATGGCTTTTGGGTGAAAATTATGGTTTCTGGAAATAAATGAAAATTTGTAATTTTTTAAGTAGTGCTGTCAAACGATTAAGTGCATCCCAAATAATGCATGCATTTAAATTATATTATAAATAAATATATTTAATATATAAAATGTAACATTTTTCTTAAATACATGCATTTGTGTGTATTTATATATTAATTCTGATAATTTTTCTATAGTGGTTAATATAGAATATCTGCATGGTTTTCCTTATTTGCATTAAATTCATTATTCACCAAACACACAATCTGATGCCCTAGTTTATAACGTCAAAATAATCTTCTAAAGAAAATCGTTTTACTCATTTTATCTTCAGGACATTTTATCTCTGGGCTAATTAATCTGACGTGAAACAAGCTCACGTGCAGGAAAAATAAATAAATAAATAAAAGCTTATGGTTACAAATAATAACTGCTAGTTTATTTTGGCACTCAAAACATACAGTGCCGGTCTCATTCATGCAAATCTGTGGTGCCAAAACCCTCAACACCACACATTTCTCTTGCTTCAAACACACAGATCTATGCACTATTTTGAACTGAAGGGATGAACACAAGCTAAAACCAGCTCCACACATCCTTTAAATAAGTTCATGTTTTCAGCAAACACTCAGATCTCAATCAGCACTTTATACTGTGCAACCAACACAAATGCCAAGTTTTAAAACTCTCACCGAAGATTTAAAGCACTCTAGACAAGAACGGATTCATTGTTTTAAGATAAATATTCTTGTCTTCCCATCATGATTATTGCATAACAAACCGTAAGAAGATCTCTGCCTCTGAGGGTCATTAAAACCCTTCATTTCCTCAATGAGAGCCCAGCCATCACGGCTTTAAGCTTCATTCTGTCATTGAGAAACAAGAGGAAAGGTGTGATCCTGAGAAAGAGCGAATAACACGGCTGACGATCACAGGACGCTTGTGAACTTTTGACATATATGTTACAAATCTGCTTTAATTCACAACAGCATTGGAAAGATTACACATGACGTTATCAGAAAGAACCGATCCATTATTGAAACGCTTGTGAATCAAAGTTTGTTTTTAGTCAGTCTTAGTTTATTTTGGACTGTTGAAAGTGATCTACAGTGAGCACTTGCATTTGATGAAAAATATCCTTGAACGTTTTCCCCCAAAACCTTAATTTCTCTTCACTTGAGTAAAGAATGACCTCCCACCTCTTGGTGTAAATAAATCAGGAAATTCATATTTTGGGGTGAACGGTCTCTTTAAGATTTGGATGCCACAAATATCAGGATGTCACAAATAACAAAAATACAGCAGTTCCACATATTCTGTATTAATATAGCATTTCACATATCAGGAAACCGGGATGCAGACAGCTTGGATAAGACAAGAGAAGCAAACAGCACATGAGGTAACCCAATTTATCAAGTTAACTCCTTTTTATAAACAATGCAAACATTTTCAGAGCATGCAAAAAGAAAAATACATCACTAAAAAGTGTGCAACCCAACTAAACAGATTCATAAAATGTGCAATTACGCTTACTAAATTAACAAAGGATGCACTGCTGGAAAAATAACACACGTGTATCTTTATTGCATGCATTTAAATAAGACCTTGAATTTTATTACTCAATTTAAGTGTTAAAAACAAACCAGACTTCTGCATGGATGCCCTTTGCTTACGAAATGCTACAAAAAAATGCAGCACAAGTTAAATAAAAAGAGTTTAAAAAGACTTAATTGTAACATCAGAAAACATATTGCATGCACTCAAACCCTGTAAAGCGCGTGCATGCACAGCGCGAGTGTAAGTGTAGCAGCTCGTCGGCTCTCTGCTGCATTAGATGCAATTATAAATGGCCAGGCGCAGGAGAATAGGCAGCCAATCAGAAGAGAGCTCGCGTGTCAACCCAAGACCAACTGTCTCCTGCCTTTGACAGAAGGATTTTACCTCCATAATTCAAATCCCAAAGCAAAGCAGCTCGCTGAACTTCCTCACAGCTCTCAGTCTGTTTACACACACATACACACTAAAAACGCCTCAAAACACACCCGAACAAAACACGTTTCAAAGCCAGTCGAGCTTAACGGTCGACGGTGTTCACGTTCAGCCCCCGGATGTGAACATATTCAGTGTTTTTAGCGTCGGAGCAGAGTCAGGGAATAAACTAGCCGTGATCAAACAACTAACGTAGCGATAGCATCTCGCACTAAACACGGACTTTCATGAACAGCATCTGTGCTGCACAAACACCTCCAGTGCCTTCAGAGCTGACGTTAGCAGTTAGCCAATACATAACCAGTCTCCCTTTCCGATTAAAACTGGGCCGAGATACATGTTTGTAACGGACTTCTGACCGGTCTCTAGATGGAAACACATTAGACGGCTAACCTTTTTTAGGCTAGTCAAGCGGTTTACACACTGCTGTATGCACGCAGCCTCGAAAATCAGCATTACTTCCCAATTCCTCTCGCCCCTCTCACCCCAGCACACAACTAGCCCGAAGTGAGACAACAACACAGCTCAGAAACAGCTAATTCTCTGGACTGTGTTCGCTGGAGAAACACAGGCAGCCATTTTAGACCAGACTGAGAAACAATGGCAGACTCGCTCTCTCTCTCGGTTTACCTGGCTCCGGTTGAGGGTTTGTCCGG
Source organism: Carassius gibelio (assembly GCF_023724105.1). Lineage (NCBI taxonomy): Eukaryota > Metazoa > Chordata > Actinopteri > Cypriniformes > Cyprinidae > Carassius > Carassius gibelio. The sequence goes on from NC_068414.1 coordinate 11,794,223, forward strand.
TGTTCCCGGGGCTCATTGGAGAGGGGTGATGGCTTCTTTGTTGCCAGGCCGGATGTCCCCCGCCGTACTGCCCCATGTCCGCCGCTCCTTTAGCCGCCTCCGGGCCGAGCTCTGCGGCGGGGAAGCTCTGGTAGCCCCGGGCCGAGCTCGGGGAGGTCAGGAGCTGGTTCAGGGTCGGGGTGGACGTGGGCTGAGGGGTGCCCATGTTGTACCTCTGGCTGTTGTAGGAAGCGGCGGTCACGTTGGCGGTAGTTCCTCCCGGCGGCGGCTGCTTGCCTGGCGGTCCCCCGGATGGAGGCGGCTGGCTGTTCCGCGGGGAGTTCACGCCGTAGCCCTGGCCTTGGTGGTACGGAGTCCGGTTTGGGAAGGCGCTGTAGTTGTTGAAGTGGTTCTGGTAGCCGTGCTCGTGTGAATTGGGCGGGTATTGGTCCATCCCCGCCGGCCCGGCCATGCCAGGGCTTTGTTGTCCGCCATGTTGATGAAAAGCGGGCCGGTTGTAGTGCTGGTTGTAGCCGTAAGGAGGCGGAGGGAAGGCGGCCGGGTGTTGTGGAGCCATACCGGGGTGGTTAGTCCCGTCGGGATCATTCTGGCTGTTGTTATTGTTCACCCTGGACGGGTTCCCGTTACCGTTCTTCATGTCAGGGTCGCCTGCTCCTCCTCCTCCCCCGGCAGCAGTGTTCCCCACATCGGCCCCGTCGCGCAGCTCCTTCGGTCCTGGGGATCCGGTGACGGTGCTCTCATGCGGCTTCTCTCCGAGCACCGGCTCGTCCTGCGGCTCCCGCTCCGGTTTTCTGAGTTCGGCGGGAGGGCTAGCGTTGAGAGTGGCGACCTGAGCGGCCATGATCTCCCTCTCTCTCTCTCTCTCGTTCACCGCGAGTCACTTTGAATATAAACACAGCGCTCTTATGAAGACGTTATAAAGCCCGCGTCCCGTAGCATTCCTTCCGCTTTCAGACCGGAGTCGGTCTTCTCTCCCGAACGCGGCTCGAGCGGAAAAAGTTTCCAGGAGAATATAAATAAAGGTCCCGGGAATGGATTTAACCGACACCAGTGTGTGTATGTGTGAGTGTGTGTGTGTGGAGGGGGGGCCTCTTACAGAGCGAGAGCGCGAGAGAGAAACCGATCAAACCAGCACGAGGCTCCGCGAGACACAGCCATTTTACTGAGGCGCGCGGTCACGTGTAAAACGCGTCGTGGAGCGCGGGAGCGCGGATCCGGAGCGGAGCAGAAGTGTATCCTCTCGAGCTTTTTGACATAGTTTGGGTTCCAGCACGAAATACGCCTGCGAGCCTCGGCTTTTATTGTGAAAAAGTGCATAAAATATGTGTTATTATTTTATCTTTTCAGACTGAATCTTTAGTATAATATTTTTTTATTATTATTTTATATTATGCTTACACTAGCACTATCTGTTCTCAATTTCTATTACATCTACTAGTTTCTTTTCTTGTTTTATTACAAAAAAAAAATTAGTAACACTTGACCTTTAACACTTGCACTCTTTACAATACTCTCTTTCTTTTTTATTTAAGAAATGTGCCACTGGAACAAGAAACCAGACTTAAGGGTCAATTTACTGAAATTAAGATTCCTACATCATTTGAAAGCAGAATAAATAAGCTTTCCATTGATGTATGGTTTGTTAGGACAATATTTGGCTGAGATACAACAATCTGAGGGTGCAAAAAAAAAATCAAAATACTGAGAAAATCGCCTTAAAAGACGTCTAAATGAAGTTTGTAGCAAATAAGCAACACTAACATAAGTGCTGCTTCTGACTGGTTCTGTGCTCCAGGGTCACGAATGATCCTCTGACACTAGTGTCATCTTATTTTTTTTATTTTATTATTATTATTTTTTTTTACATGTGATGTGCATTTAAAGATCAAAACTACATTTTTCTTAAGAAAATGTGTCTATTCTAAGCTCACTGTTGCAATACATGCGTGCTGTTTCCAGGACATTATATTCCACCTCCATGTATTGATAATACCTTTGTATCTATGCCTCAGGTCCCTCCTAAACTGGCATTTATTCACCCATGCCAAAAGAAAATATGTCTTCAGGCTGAGCGCACCTCAAACCGTCTGACAGGAGACCTCTTTCATGTCACCTGCACAAACAGTGTGACTTACAATCTTAACTTTTAAAGGGGAAATGTGTCATTTCAGTGCCGAAGTGGCATCAGACAGAATTAATGATCAAGAGTAATGACTGTTTTCAAACAGGTTTCCTGAACACTCCTCCCATCTACCATTGGTCAGGAGAAAAGATAAGCCCCACCCCAAACTCACACCATGGTTATAAAGCCATGTTGTAAATCAGTATCAAATATTTTATTTACTACAATAGTATTATATTTGTATTTTGAATTAGAAACTATTTTTAGATTGTCAGTTTTCAATTGAATTTTATTTTATTTTATTATTATTTTTATTTTATTTCAGTTTTAGTAATTTTAGTTTTGTCAAGGCAACATTTCAAATTTTTTAAATCTAATGTTTATACTTTTTTCAGTTTTATTTCAGTCAACAAAATATTTGATAATTTTTAGAATTAATTTAAAATATCTCCCTATATTCCTTTGTCATTTTTAAATCTAGCTTTTGTTTTTTTATATATATATTTTTATTTAGCTTCAATTTATATTTATGTAAGTTTTTCATTAACTTAAGTACTATTTACCACAAATCTTTTTTTTTTTTTTTTTTTTTTTTTTTTGCAGTTAGTTGATGAGACAACATTTCTAATTTAGTTTGAAGTTGAAATTGTTCATTGTTCAAATCGTACAATTATACAAAAAATCTACATCACATGAATGTACAACAAAGCATAGCTAATATACAGAAGTGTTAAGGCCCAGTGTGTTCTTGCATATTTCGGAGAGGGTTTATTGCAGCAGCATTATGTTTGATCTGTGCAGAGGACAGCATGAAATTACAGCCTGTGTGCTAATGTGTATGTGCGCATGTGTTCAGAGAGAGAGAGAGAGGGATGGAAAGGGAAAGAGGATGGGGGATGGACCGAGAGCAGGAAGTGAAAATGAAAAAAAGTGAAATGCAGCGCAAGCCAGAGAGAGAAAAAACTGCGTAGGCCGCAGCAATCAAATCTGGCACACCAAATCCAACCCCAAATTCAACAGCGCAACGTGTATTTGGTTTGGTAAAGAGATAGAGCAGAGCTAAGAGACAGCTCAGAGTAAATAACCAAATGGAAACAGCTATGCTCTTTCCCCCACTCAAACACTGCTCTCTCTCTCTCTCTCTCTCTCTCTCTCTCTCTCTCTCTCTCTGTGTGTGTGTGTGTGTGTCTCTCTCTCTCTCTCTCTCTCTCTCTCTCTGTGTGTGTGTGTGTCTCTCTCTCTCTCCCTCTCAGTCTCTCTCTCTCTCCCTCTCTCTCTCTCTCTCTCTCTCTCTCTCTCTCTCTGTGTGTGTGTGTGTGTCTCTCTCTCTCTCTCTCTCTCTCTCTCTCTCTCTCTCTGTGTGTGTGTGTGTCTCTCTCTCTCTCCCTCTCAGTCTCTCTCTCTCTCTCTCTCTCTCTCTCTCTCTCTCTCTCTCTCTCTCTCTCTCTCTCTCTCTCTCTCTCTCTCTCTCTCTCTCTCCTCTCTCTCTCTCTCTCTCTCTCTCCCTCTCTCTCTCCCTCTCTCTCTCTCTCTCTCTCTCTCTCAGAAGCAGAAGCAGCAGAACTTTGCTGTGTGGGGGAAGGGAGGCTCTCTTCGATGCAGAACCTGCGCCTGCGCCTGACCTGTGTCGCTGCTGCGGCTCACAAACTGGTTTTTACTGTTGTGAAGTAAAATAGAGTCAAACTGCTGTTCTAAACGCGCTCGTGTGTGTGTGTGTGTGTGTCAGTCGCTCACTATATCAGCAGAAGTGCAGGGAGAATGTAGACAGACAGGCAGCAGAGGGGGTTGGGAGCTCTCTCTCCAGCATTTTTGCATTTAAAATCAATTTAATGTCTGTTTCGAAGCATTTCTGCTGTTACTCTGGCAAATTAATATGAATGTGAAATCAGAATTGCTTTCTTAATGCATGTTCCTAGTCATATTGCGTGCAAATTCATTGGTGCATGTTTTTTTTTTCTTTACCAAGAAAGTGTTTTTATTCATATTCCTTGATCAGAATATGTGGCGCTCCCTCACCGCAGAGGACGCATGGCTGTCCGATAATGTTAATATACATAGGAACATCTCTAAGTAGTCTTTGTTTTTTAGCATTCTAGCTGCATTCTATAATCAACACTTTCCCCACAATACAAACAAGTCCAACCCTACACTTTTCCTTGAGGAATATCCCGTTTTATCTCAAAATTATGTCAAATTATGGAGGTAAAATGGTTTGCAATGGTTTGTCACATTGATTTTTTCCCCCTCCTATAAATTTATCTTGTAAGTTTATTAGACATAATACATTTTTCCCAGTGCTTGAAATACACACTTGTTCTTATATGTTTGCCTTAACCTTTAACAATACTTAATTGTGTTGAATGTGCACCTGTAGTGTATTTCAAATCTTAAACGCAATTAAAAAAGAAAAAAAAGAAAACATAAAATATATATATTTATATATTACTAATCAAATAAAAAGACAATTCTGTCATTTAAAATAATATATTACTAATCAAATAAAAAGACAATTAAGTGTACTTAAAATATGCTTTTATGTTTCTTAAGTGCACTTTTTAATAATGTTAAAGTATATTTTTTACGGTAAACATTTTAAATCAATGTTTAATAATCTTGTTTTGAAGAAGTGCACTTATTTTGATGTGTTGACTATGTGACTAATAATATTCAAAATTAGATTTAAATTTAATATGAATATAGAGTTATAGTATATTTAAGTGTACTGGCATTAACATTTAGTCATTTAACAAACGCTTTCATCCAAAGTGACCTACAAATGAAGACAACAGAAGCAGTCTGAACCAACAAAAGACATATACTTCATTACAAAAATATTTAAATACATATAGAAGTGACATTTAAGTATGTTTTAGTTGATCATAAATACTTGTCAGTGCATTGAGCTGGACATTTTAACCATGTTTTAAAAACACTTGAAGGCATTATGAAATTACATATAAAGATATATGATTACTACTTAAGAGGGTCGGAAACACTTTAAAATGTTCAGCTACTCCCGTTTCATGTAAATCCACAAGTACTTTAAGAATATTCTTGTGAAAAAGTGTATTATTTCTGTGATAAGTGCTCTTTTTAAATGAAAGCTGTGTTTTTTTTCAAGAGGGGAAGGTTAAGCTGAAATCTAGAGTTTGGTAAAAAAATAAATAAATAAGTAAACACATGAACACAAAAACAATAAACCGATGGCAGGCTATTGAGAAGGAAAGGCAGATTTTAACAGCACTTAAGCAGATAGGCAGTTGTAATGGGAAGATTTAGGTTGAATGCTAAGAATCCAGCACAAAGACCTTTAGATCCAGGGCTCATTGAACGTCGTTGACTTTAGGGGCCACACTCCTTTCAAACACTTGGCTCCGGCCGCAGCTCCTGGGCTTTCAGACCGATGGAGCAGGTTGTATAGCAACACAAATGCTTGGCCACCCGCTCTCCCCCACTTGAAAAGAGTGAATCACAGATCCTTCCACCTACATGCAGTTCACATTCACTCTCTTAGTCATAGTTGTCCAAGGATAAACTAAGCGTCTTTACCTCTAATTTCTGCTGTGAAAGCCTTCTGATGAACTCGGATGAAGAGCTTTCTCAGAGTCAGATAGCAGCAGGCCTCTGGCATCTTTGACAGCGCTGTGATCTACGACTGTTTACTCGGTCCCCCTCCACCACGCAGCTACCCATGAGTCTGAGCGTGATGCATCACCTGTGGTCCGCTGCCGAGGGCTCTCCCAACCACCCCGCGCCTGGAGCCTGGCCAGAAACACACTGTATTCAGAAGATTTACACAACCTTACTCAAATATTAAGCACAGAACCTCACAGGAATAGTAAGTGGAAGCTATTTATTACAACAGCCTGTTGATTTGCGGTGAGCAGCCACTGGTTAGAGTTATTAAGAGAAGCTCTGTTGGCTTGAAATTAATATTTTGACCTTTGCATTAATTGTAAGCCAACATCTTTAATTCCAAAGATAATAACGTTTGAAATTCATTAAATAGTGGCCAGGGGATTTGGGAACTTATGTCACATTTGAAGTGATGATGAATGTGACTCAAATGCTGCTATGCAAAAAATGCTGTAACAATAGGACACAATATATAGTGTTAATATGAAGAATTTTATTTATTTTTCACTTCATTGTGCTGTGGTGGACTGGCTAATTTGTTTTGTTCTGTTTTATTTCATGTATTTAGAATTTTGCACCTCACTGCATTGTGGTCGACTATCTAATTTGTTTGCTTTGTTAAATTTCCTGTATTTTTTATTTTGCACTTCATTGCATTATGATCAACTGGTTAATTTGTTTGTTTTGTTTAATTTCCTGTAATATAAATTTTACACTTCATTGATGTAATATGCGTGGGTGTGCAAAGGAAGGCGCATGACGAAGGAGATAACAAATAAGGCTTTTTAATAATCCACGGGAGGAAAAGGGAACATCCAAAAATAAATCCAAATAATAGAACTTAACATTAATAGCGGACAAAAGGGAATTAAACAGATAGGGTATTTAAACACAAGGAAAGTAATGAAAAGAACGGGAACAGGTGGGGATTAATCTATTAACTAAACTAGGAATGGAACGTGACAAAATAAGGGAAACGCAAAAGGAACAAGTCCGTGAACGTGACAATTGCATTTTGGTTGAATGGCTAATTTGTTTTGTTTTGTTTTGTGTCCTGTACTTTGAATTTCGAACCTCATTGCATTGTGGTCGACTGGCTAATTTGTTTGCTTTGTTAAATTTCCTGTATTTTGACATTTTCACTTCATTGCATTGTGGTGGACTGGCTAATTTGTTTGTTTTGTTAAATTTCCTGTATTTTGAATTTTGCACTTCATTGCATTGTGGTGGACTGGCTAATTTGTTTTATTTTGTTAAATTTCCTGTATTTTGAATTTTGCACTTCATTGCATTGTGGTGGACTGGCTAATTTGTTTTGTTTTGTTTTATTTCCTGTATTTTGAATTTTGCACTGCATTGCATTGTGGTGGACTGGCTAATTTGTTTTGTTTTGTTTTATTTCCTGTATTTTGAATTTTGCACTGCATTGCATTGTGGTGGACTGGCTAATTTGTTTGCTTTGTTAAATTTCCTGTATTTTGACATTTTCACTTCATTGCATTGTGTTGGACTGGCTAATTAGTTTTATTTTGTTTTGTTTTATTTCCTGTATTTTGAATTTTGCACCGCATTGCATTGTGGTCGACTGGCTAATTAGTTTTGTTTGGTTTTATTTCCTGTATTTTGAAATTTTCACTTCATTGCATTGTGGTCGACTGGCTAATTTGTTTGTTTTGTTTAATATCTTGTATTTTGAATATTGCACCTCATTGCATTTTGGTTGACTGGCTAATTTGTTTTGTTTCCTGTATTTTGAATTTTGCACCGCATTGCATTGTGGTCGACTGGCAAATTTGTTTTGTTTTATTTTATTTCCTGTATTTTGAATTTAGTAACGCATTGCATTGTGGTCGACCGGCAAATTTGTTTTGTTTTATTTCCTGTATTTTGACATTTTCACTTCATTGCATTGTGGTCGACTGGCTAATTTGTTTTGTTTTGTTTTATTTCCTGTATTTTGAATTTTGCATCACATTGCATTGTGGTCGACTGGCAAATTTGTTTTGTTTGTTTTATTTCCTGTATTTTGACATTTTCACTTCATTGCATTGTGGTTGACTGGCTAATTTGTTTTGTTTTATTTTATTTCCTGTATTTAGAATTTTGCACTTCATTGCATTGCGGTTGACTGGCTGATGTCCTAGCAGAAAATCTTATGTATTATTATTTTTTGTTGTTGTCGTAGTTGTCTGTTTTTATATAGTGTCGAGGTCTTACAACATATTTCTGGGACATTTTTTTTTTTTTTTTTTTTTTTATGACACCAGCTGGTTTTGAGGTGATTCTTAGCAGATAATTTTTTCTCAGTTTCTTACAGGTATACTATAGCAAACCCTCATGGATAAAGAAGCACACTTTATCATTCTGTTAAAAAGAATACACTACAGAAATACTATACTTTAAAATAATAATCTTAAGTGTTAACTGAATGTAATGTTTTTGGATACTGTACTGAATGTTAACTGCAATTAGATTCAAATTAATTTAATTATAGGTTTTTTTTTATATTAAATGCAACGATTTAGGTGTTTTTGACCCACTTTGTACTTTTTTTTCTTCCTTTCTTAATTTTCAAGGACTCCTTTCATTTTACTTATGTGGTCTTTGAAATATTAAAGTGTACTACCAATAAATATGTAAACTAAAATATGCCTAATGTAATTTCTAATCTTGTATGTCGCTCATTTAAATATATTATTACACATATTTTATTTGACATTTTATTTCATTAATATTATATTGTCTGTAAATACAGTTTAGATGCATTCACTTGTTTGCACATTGTATTTTTTTTTCATTTCTCCAGTTTGAATTGGAACATCATATGTATATTATTTTATCTTGTATTAAAAAAAAGAATAAATAAATAATAAAAATACATATAATTTGTCCCTGTGTTATTTTCTGACTTCTAATGACATTCGTACAGTTTTAAGGATCCAAATACTTTTTTAACTTCAGTTTGAGCAGTCTATATATATTTTTCCATCGTTTCAAACATAACTGACAACTATTAGTAAATTGTTTGCTTGAAAAATGTTCTTTTGCTGTCTTTCTTGAAAATAAATGACATAATTTGTTGCCTAATGCAATGACATAATATCATTTCATGAGCTTGACTTAATTGTTTGTTTATTATGCTCACAGTCTGAAGAAAGGGAAGCAAAAAGGCCTCGAAATATCCAACGGTAATCAGTGTAAACGTGTAACAAGTCGTGTGAAAGATTTGAATCACCAGAGAGGTCATGAAATGTGCCTCAGTTCAGTGTAGACGTTTGTATTCGGTATCATCGTGACAATCAATTCAGCGCTGACCAAATCTAGCACTTTCCAAAAGGCAACAAATCATACTCTTTTCTTATAAGATGCTGAAAACCGCTTGTAACTGACACGTTATAAACCACATTGTGTTTATACAGCTCTGAGGTGAAAGCCACAGGTTTTGATCCTAAACCAAAGTCATCTGAGGCTATATCTTTGTCTTCATAGTGTGACTCAACCACACAGATTTGCATGCTTGCTACATTTGCAGTTTTCCTCGAAGTTCACTGAGAATCTTTGTAACCACACTCAGGTTTTTCTAGAGTTTTAACTGCAAGAATAGATAAATCCTGTGTACCGTAAATTAATAATCATTTCTGACCCAATCAAAAGACCCTGTCAGGCATGAGAAAAAGAGTCCTCAAGGCAGGTACTTTTTTCCCCATTTTTGGTAAATCCCGTGGAATCCAGTCTGGGAATGGAGCCACTGGATTGTCAAGACAACTCAATAATCCAGAGTGGAATTTTCTAACAAGCCTGGAGTCTGCTTTGGCATAGAAACACACGGTTCACAGTATTGCTCGTGCTCATTCAGCAACACATCCCGGGTGTGAACTCTAACTGTGTTCTTCACGCGAACCAAACGCATCCAGTGCATTGTTGGGTAGCTGTAAAACACACTGTCTGGAGCGTGCAGAGGAAGGAAGTGGCACTTCGAGCAGACGAGCAGATAAGCAAACTGACCAGACTAATACTCGCTCTGAATCCTGAATATTTCATCCAAACACTCCTGTGATCAAACCAATGGAAACTCCTTCTCATTGGACGTTGTTGGTGATATGATAGTGTAGTGTAATGAGCAGAACGGTTTTAGCATTTGGCTGAAACACCTGAAATTTACATGAGTGACACCGTGCTGGCAGCTGCACACTCAAACACGATCAAAACACTGCTCCAAACTCAGCGTCAAGAGCTGAACATTGGGCTTTGATGAATAATAAACTACAGAAGAGTATTATTAGAATCAGTTTGACTGAGGTTACAGTGAACTACTGAAGATAGATATAACATATATCTTGATTATTACTTTGGATTTATCTACATGGCTTTGGTTTGGGTACAGACTATCTATCTGGCTATCTATCTATCTATCTATCTATCTATCTATCTATCTATCTATCTATCTATCTATGAATATATTAGTGCTGGCCAACGATTAATTGCGATTAATCACATCCAAAGTAAAAGTTTTAGTTTATTTAATATATATGTATGTTTATTAAGTATATATAAAGACACACAGACACAGTATATATTTAGAAAATATTTACATGTATTTACGCATATATATTTATATTCATGTAATTTATATTATATATAAATATATTGAATATAAAAACATATTTTTCTTAAATGTATAGCATTTGTATGTATTTATATATACATAATAAATATACTCTGTACACACTCATATATTAAATAAACAAAAACTTTTATTTTGGATGTGATTAATCGTTTGACAGCACTAACAGACAGGAAGGAGAAGAATGAAGAATAGTACAAGCTTGAGTTTTTATAAGAGCAATTAATACTTTGCCAGGTGAAGAAAAAGCTGACTGATCCATCGCAAGATTTGTGCTTACAGTATGAATGACTGACTTCTGGGAGAAGGTACAGATTTCCACATTATAAATTCGCCTGTATACATGCAATGTTTATTAATAGTTCAAGGAGTTCAGATTTCCCCTTGAGGACATAAAGTTTGCTTTCACTTTGAATGAATGATTTGATAAGATTTGTTTAATTTAATCATTTTAAAAGTAATTTACCATCATGCAATCTCTGTTTTTTGATTGCAGGCTATAGCAGATGTTAGCAAGTCAGGCACACTTGGAGGCAATGATGGTGATAAAGTTTGGGAAGCAAGAGACTTAAAGTGATAAATACACTGCAGTCATCATCTACTCACTCTCATGTACTCTAAAACAAAGACTTGCGAATTAAATCTGTTCAACATAAATAATAAACTGATTGTGTGTCTTCAGAAGACTTGAGGCATGAGGCTTATTCATTTCATTTTCGGTGTGAAAGGGCTTTTACACTGTTTGTTTACAAAGTTTGTATTTTAAAAACAAACAAGCAAGCCCAGCCCAGATGAGAAAAAGTAACGCAAAAGTAACGTGACATTAATTTCCATAAAAAGTAACTAAATAACACAATATGTTACTTTTTTATGGAGTAACTCAATATCGTAATGGATTACTTTTAAAAGTTACTTTTGCGGGACACTGTTTTGTGGCTTTTAGCTTTTCAAGGTCATGTAATGTGCAGCTGAAAGTATTCATATTGATCTCAGAAAATGAATCAAATTAATTACATCATCAAGCTCAGAGGCGTATTCAAATGTTTTGTCGAATCAAATCCTTAGAATGTCTCTCCCCCAATACCTTCTCAAAAGTTACTAATATGCACCTATAAGGTACTTATTTGCACACTTTAGCATACTAAAGTGTTTTATTTAGCATAAGTACTGCCCCAGTGACAGATAACCCCTTTTTCTTTTTTCTTTTTTTTTTGAGAGTGTAGCAATACAGTGCAACAGTCATAATGCAATGATAATCTGGTTCATTTCTTCACAGGAGGACTGAATTTTAAAGAAAGAACTACTGTTAACCAATGGTGGGCAAATTTGGGTTTTTGTGGTATATGCTTTTGTTGAAGCCATCAGCCCACATCATTCATTTATTTATTTATTTATTTTAAATAGTAGAATTTCTGGTTAGAAACAATATTTTCCATGACTCTGCAATTAAATATCCACCAATCATTATTTTTATTATTTTTTATTTATTTTACCTATATGGGAAAAGTACTTCCAGATCCAAGGCCACTGAAAACATGGGTTAGACACTTTTATCTTAAAAGTGTTTTGGTTATCTAAAAAATACCAGCCCACCTTTCTGATTTAACATGACTTCCAACAATGTAAGGAAAATTACATTTGTCAAACCATTTCAAGCGCTCTTTAAGTGCCGAAATGTCCTTTCACTGAGAGCAAAATAACAGCTATGAAATAACAGGCAGTTCTGGTGTTGGTTTGTTCAATTTTTTCCCCATGTGCTCGGCTCTGTGTGTTTCTAGCGAGAGAGAAATCACAGCAATAACTTTTTATGTCTCATTGTTTCTCTAATAGACAATGAGATAACAAGATCAAAGTGAGATGTGCTATGCCTGCGGTTTCTCAGATTTTTCCCTGTATACTGTAATTTCATATGTATCTCATGTAGAGATCTCAACAATGTCTCAAACCGTGCTCGCCCTTTCCAAGATACCAAAATCTGTACTCCAAAACTCAGTTATGAATGCAAACATTTAAAAAAATTAGCTTAAAAAGGATTTTACAGCTCTGTACTCTTACTGTACAGTATGTCAACATTTGTGTCTCTTATTAATCCTCCAAAGGAAAACGTTAAAAAAGCTCATACTTCATTGAGTTGTATTACATCCAAGCTTTGAAAGAGCAGCATCTGTACAATGCAAATTTCCAGGCACAACAAGCTGGTTTGTCATGTAACATCTGCTGTGCATTTCCAGTGAAACCCTAATGATTCAATCCCTTGGATGGACACTTGTTGAGGAGATGAATTATCCCTATAATCTTGAGGCCAAGGAAGTGCCAAGTGAGCTTTAGAGACGCTTCAGGTGACCAGTAAGAGATCAGGTCCTGGAATGGATGCTATGGACATACTACAGATGGAAAGAGTGAGTTCATGCCTGGAGCCGCTCGTATCAGTCTCTGAGAAGATGAATGGATCCCGTGAAGAGCAGCGACCGCCCAGGATCAAAAAACCTCAAGAGTAGGGCCATAAAGATGAATGCTTGTTCAGTTGCATGTGTGTTTATGTGTTGCTGTGGTAGTAACAAACTCCAGTACTTAAGAGGGCGATAGAGTTCACTTCAGATGCCTTGTCTTTAAACCGAGAGTGTCAGTGTTCAGCTAGCTAGCTGTAAACACCTCTACACTTTAACTAACTATAACTAACTTTGCTCAGCAAGAATCTCTTTAAATTGTTGCGCCGTGACGGTAATTGACCTGAACGAGGATCTGACAGCAGAAGAAGATGGTTTTAGCTAAAGCCCGCTATAGCGCCTCTCATGGTAATGCAGACAATGCACTGAAAAAAAAGGTAAACATCAAACTTAACTGGTTTTTATAACTGATAAGGTTGAAATATTATCTGATATCACTAAATCAAGCGAAGTACATACATTAATTTATACCAAGAAGAAAAAAGAAAATGAATTAAAAAAACTGAAATGTTTTCAGATGCTTGCCTCCACGTTCCTGCTGAACTTAACTAAAAATAACTAAATTATACTCTAATGTCATTTCTACTGAAACTTATATGCCATGTGTTTACAAATATTTGATGAAGTACACAATGATGAAGTTGCAATTTGGTGCATTTAAAATCCATCGGCTTTAAATGTAATATTGAATAACACACTTAAATGAGAAAATAGCAATTATAATATGGAGAAGTTAAAATTATAATCAAGTACTTTACATGAGCTTCAGGCCACATTTACTTGACAACAATGAAAATATTTTCCTTTGCATTTATTTGCATATAAAAGACAAGGACCCTTTTCACACGGATTCACAAAAATGTATATAAACACTGTTTTATTTATGCCTGGCCAGTAGATGGCGCACACATATGCGTCACTATAGACTGAACACGTAATACACACTCGCATGAAGTTACCGTTTTTACAAATGTGCAGTTTCATAGTTTTCAAGGAGACAAAAACAACATCATTTTCAAAAACTTGCACTTCGAAACCTGTTTTCGAACCCCGTCTTTGTGTAAACGACTAAATGCAATTTTTATTAAATTATTTTCAATTGAAAATTATGTAGTACACACCATCTTAGAATGTCAGTCAACACATTTATATATATATATATAAGTGTACATTACTACAAGTACAGATTTTTATAAAACATGCGTTTAAGATTTAAAATTCTCTAAAGTGCACATGCAGTACAATTAAGCGCGTTTCTTTTTCACAAGGATAGCTACAAGCGTTTGCATTAGCATGCTTCAGAGTACTTTTCTGGTCTTGCTGCTCTTTCTGCCTGCTTTTTAGTATAAGATCGCTCATTGCCCCTCAAGAGGCTGGTAGTGTGCAGAAGTGCCTTTGTGCTCCTGGGCTCATGTAGGGTTCTGCTTTAGACTTTATCTTGTTTGCCGTGTAAGCAGCGCTGTGCACCCAGGGCCCGAAATTCAAATACAGGGAATATATTAACTGTGCAGATAAAGGGAAGGGGGAGGGGAAGCAGTGCGGGAAGCAGACCCAGAGGAGAAATACAGAGAAGAAGAAATAACGTGCAGAAAAGTGCATTTAGAAGACATAATATTTTACTCTGCCTGTAATTCTAATATTTGGGATATATTAATGGAATCACATATTTCTAAACCTTCACCTCTCATCCGCGGTCTGTACAGGGTGACTGTGTGGTCCACCTCCGGGACAGCTGGGGTATCTCTGTGTGGAGCGGCACACTTTAGCCGTGACCCTAAAGTCACAGACCCTAAACTCTCCAACAGCACCCACCAGTCATCTGTGTGAAAACAAGACGTGCTGCTGCCCTGCAGGGGGTCTGAATGCTCCTTGAGGGGTTTGAGCTTTGGGGGAGCTGGCGTGGGCTTTTGCCCCGGGGCAAGTCTGGAAGAGGTGAGGTTTGGGGGATATAGGTGCATGGGCAGGATTTGGGCTACACTGAAGTGCTGATGAGAGCACTGCGCTGTGATTGCACTAATGTAGCCAGACCTCCATAATGCAAGAACGGTTCTTTAAAGAAAAACACTTTGAAGCTTAATTATCTTAACCTAAGGTTTGCCATGTGATACACTTTAACATATGTATTACAGAAGTATTATCAATTAATGCAATATACTTCAATGAAAATTTAATGTAATGATTTGTACATGAAAATAATTTTTAAGTGCAATTAAATCATAATGTAGTATAGTGTAAAATTATATTTAAAGCAATTATATGAACGTAAGCCTGTTGAAATATGGTTAAAATGTACTGACAGGCATTTATGATCAACTAAAATATACTTTAATGTCATTTCAGTTGAAAACTGTGTATCATGTATTTAGATATATTTGTAATTACACATTTAGAATGAAGTTGCAAATTCACACTGCAGTTTAATCAGTGTGCTTTCAGTTTGTAAGTCAACACATTGAAATCAGTGTACTTCTTTAAAACATGATAAAAGATTTTTGAAACGATGATTTAACATGTACTTTAAAATAACTTAAAATTTCAACATTATTACAAAGTGACGTTTTGTATTTGTAGATAAACATAGTCATACAAGAGAACTCTCTTTAAGCACACTTATTGGGCTTTTATTCACCTGTTTTCCCACATGAAATCAGTGGCTACACATTTTCTGAGAATTCAAACACATGACATTCACAGAGGTCCGTGTGTGCGTGTGTGTGTGTGTGTGTGTGTGTGTGTTTCATGCACAATCCTGATATGATCTTGCACAATTCAGCAGTCAACATTCTTGTGAATACAATATTAATTCTAAATAAATAATTATCATTTTTATCAAAATGTAATAGCTTGCTCTGCAAATAAAATGTATTTTCTTTGTACAAATCGCTCTTATTTTTCAACACCTCTCCTCCAACCACCTGGCAACATTGTGGTATGTAACACACACTTTTCACAATTGATAAAAACGTCCCACTCTGCATTTGTTTCTTCTTCTTTCATTGGATCTCCTGTTTCAAATGGAAAAATATCTTATAACAAGTGTAGAATGGATTATTTTGGCTAATGTAATTTTATGCCACCAATTGTGTAGTACTCACAGCTCTGTTTAACACATTTTTACTTGTTTAAAGGGATAGATCCCTAAAATTAAAAATTCATCATTTACTCACCGTGTGTTCCAAACCTGTGTACGTTTGTTTCTCCTGTTGAACACAGAAGAACACTTTTGAAGAATGTTGGTAGCCACATAGTTGCTGGTAGCCACTGACTTCCATAGTATGGAGGAAAAAAATACTATAGAAGTCAATGGCTACCAGCAACTGTTTGTTTACCAACATTCTTTAAAAGATCTCTTTTGTGTTCAATAGGTCATACAGGTTTGGAACAACAGTGTGAGTAAATGATGAAAAAATTGTCATTTTTGGGTAACTATACCTTTAAATGTATTCAGTTGAATTTCCCACATTTCCTCACAAAAAAAAAAAAAAAAAAAATCCTGCCAGTTCAATCTGGGCCAGTTTACAGAGTATTACCACCAGATGCTTTTGACCTGTGACATGTGTTATTGGAAATATCTGGGATCCCAGAGCTTTGGACAACATCGGCGCTCATTTGGAAAGGATGCTGGGATTGCCTCTGAACTAATCGGGCATTAGCTCAATGCTGGCACCCGACCCTTGGACACGGCTCCTGGAAAAGGGCAGGATGCCCGCTATGGAGTTGCTTGGCAAGTGCCACTGTCTGTCATGTTTGGCCCTTCTTGAAAACAGAAACAGGACTCGATGATGCTGATGTTCAGATGCCGTTGTCTTTAATGTTTAAGGCAGGTCACTGCACAGGTGCAAACAAACAAAGCTCTCGCTGTCAGGATACGTGCGCTAATGAAGAATGACTGACTTGAGCAATATTCATCAGCCGAAGAAAGAAAAGACCAAAACGCTGCATATTTATATCTTCCTTTCTGATAGTAGTCACAAACAGAAGAAAAGACTAGTACTTTTGAAACAAGGTTACGCTGTGCACAAATCCACCGTTCATTTGATTCTGGCAACACAGGGACATTTTTAGATGAGAGAACATGGAAAGGTGAACTATGAGATGAAACAGCTTCTGCTTCAGTCCATTTCATTTGTAGTACAACACAGCTTATCTTAAAAGAGAAGACTATAGATGTGAGAGAATATAGCAACCAGATCACAAAACACAAGATTTCACACGGTCGGCACCCAAACTCAACTCCATCAGGTGTCCTTGTCACTAGACTGTTGCTACGTGGTTGCCAGGGTCTGCTTGTTAGTTACTAGGCCATTGCTGGGGTGCTCTAAGTAGCTACCATTCTGTTACTAGGTGGTTGCCAGGGTGTTCTGGCTGTTGCTAGGGTACTGCAAGAAGTATACTGTTAGTAGGCGGTTGCCAGGGTGTTCTGGCTGTTGCTACGGTACTCAAAGAAGTATACTGTTAGTAGGCGGTTGCCAGGGTGTTCTGGCTGTTGCTAGGGTACTGCAAGAAGTATACGGTTAGTAGGCGGTTGCCAGGGTGTTCTGGCTGTTGCTATGGTACTCAAAGAAGTATACGGTTACTAGGCGGCTGCCAGGGTGTTCTGGCTGTTGCTAGGGTACTCAAAGAAGTATACAGTTACTAGGCAGTTGCCAGGGTGTTCTGGCTGTTGCTAGGGTACTGCAAGAAGTATACTGTTAGTAGGCGGTTTCCAGGGTGTTCTGGCTGTTGCTAGGGTACTCAAAGAAGTATACAGTTACTAGGCAGTTGCCAGGGTGTTCTGGCTGTTGCTAGGGTACTCAAAGAAGTATACAGTTACTAGGCAGTTGCCAGGGTGTTCTGGCTGTTGCTACGGTACTCAAAGAAGTATACGGTTACTAGGCGGTTTCCAGGGTGTTCTGGCTGTTGCTAGGGTACTGCAAGAAGTATACGGTTACTAGGCGGTTGCCAGGGTGTTCTGGCTGTTGCTAGGGTACTCAAAAAAGTATACGGTTACTAGGCGGTTGTCAGGGTGTTCTGGCTGTTGCTAGGGTACTCAATGAAGTATACCGTTACTAGGTGGCTGCTAGGGTATTCTAAGTAGTTACAAACAGTTGCTAGGTGGTTGCCAGTGTCTTTTAGTTGATAACTAGGCCATTGCTACAGTGTTCTCAGTAGTAGGCTATTGCTAGGAGGTCGGTAGGGTGTTTTGGCTGTTGCTAGGGTGTTCCAAGTAGATAGTAGGTCACTACAAGGTGGTTGCTAGGGTGTTCTGGATGTTGCTAGCGTGTTCTAAGTAGATATCTGACCATTGCTAGGTGGTTGCTAGGGTGTTTCAAGTAGATAGTACATCACAGCAAAGTGGTTGCCAGGATCTGGCTGTTGCTAGGGTGTTCTAATAGTAACTACGCTGTAGTTAATTACTAAGCTGTTGCTAGGGAGTTGCTATGTAGTTACTAGACCATTGCTTGCTGTTTTCCAGGGTGTTGTAGTTGATTAATAAGTGGTTTCGAGGATGATCTTGTGATTGTTAGGTGGAATCCATAGACTCGTCAGTGAAACCATCCAATAAATCAACTGAGTGTAATATAATGTATTATTAATGTCTGACTTATGCGAAAAAGTTTCATATTTAAGGTCTGCTCAAATAATGAACCCTAAGTATGAGCAATAATAACAGTGATGTCTAAACAAACACTACTAACCAGAAACAGCTTATTCGCTGATCAATAACTGAGCGTTATAACATCAGATCTGTTTTAGCAGACTCTGATGTGCGTTCAGATCTGGTGTTTATATATATATATGCACACTGACAGATAAAAGAAAACGGCTGTATTTGCCTGTTAAAGACAATGAAGCACTTGCTCTGCAAGGAAAGCAAAAGAGAGAGACAGAGAGGCCCAGCAGCCCAGAAAAAACACCAGAGGCCCCGTTATGCAGAAACACAGATTTAATGTAAGGCTGGGCTCCCTGTTATGGTCGACAGAGAGACGGAAAAGCTGGTCTGGATCTGACAGGGAAGGAGTGAGGCATGGAAAAAAACAGCTTTCCGTGCTCGTTTGTACAGGACTCCTTTGAACTGACGGTCCTGAAGGTGTGAATAGGGTGATACTGGCTCTCTATATTTATGGTATTTAATTTAAGGATTATTAATCACTGTTTTGCTGCGTGTGTTTTTTTTGTGCTGGTACAGGCCTGTCATGGATTAATAAATATGACCACCTGCAGGTGGCAGCAAGTGATTCATTAAATCATTCATTTAAACGATTCGTTCAAAACGGCTGATTCATTCAGAAACAAAGCAAGTGACTGGCTTTATGAAGTGATCTTGATTCATTGACTCAAATGATTGGTTCAAAAACAGATTCATTCAAAAAAAAAAAAAAAAAAAAAAACACAGTGTTGCTCTGAGATTCACAAATGCTCTGTTGATCTGCCAAACAGAAAAAATAAAACACACACACACAAACACAATAAAAAAAAAAACTAAAAATATTTAGGAAAACTGCACCGTTGCTGGCATGATATTACTAAACCACACAGGGGTATATTTTGCTTTCATAATTTGATTTATAGGACAATTCTAACAGGCTTCATCACGAATGAATCTTCAAGACGTGTTTTTTTGTTTTCTGCAAGGTGAGTGGCATACTCGATAATGTCAGCTTGCATATCATTACAAAAACAATTACGATATTATCGCAGATGATAAAAATCGTACACCCTTAGTCCCTGTGAAAACTGCTCACAAATGGGTCACGTTTCAAAAGCCAGAGGCTTTCCTTCAGGATTTCCTGTTGTCCACAATGCCATCCTGCATTAAATTAACAACCTACACCCCGGGGAAATCAGGGCAACTTGCTGTAAATTGACAAAGCCCACACCCTTCCACTCCCTTATTTATAGTTTCAAGCTCAATAACCTTGTTATTAAAGCAGGTTTACAAGAAGCTCGCATGCATCTCTGAATTGGATATATGAAGTAGAAAGGTTACCATCTGCCACAGCGATAAACAACAATTTAACAAAAGGTGAAAAAGTTGAAGTGAACGCTTCAATTGGATCTTCATTTTCAATAAAGATGCATTAGTGAATCAAAACCTAAAATGCACTATAAAAAATATCAGTTCGAGAACGCCTGGATGCATTTTTATTGTCCACTAGATAGCAAATAAGAAAGGAACGCTGTAACAGAATAACATGCCAGTTGCAATGTCGAAAATTCAGAGCAAAGCTGACAGGCGCGGATGCTGTTCAGAGAGAGACGACGGGTAAAGCATGCTATTTCTGAGCGAGAAACTCTGTATTGAAATTTTGCATTGAACAAGTAATATTTATTCCCCTGTTCGACTCAAATTCTGACCTTTACTCTAATATCAAATAAATAAATAAAAGCCCATAGGTGTGAAAACCTCTTGCTTCATTAGCTCTATCACGCTGCATTTGTCAGTAAACTGCCATCAACAGATGCATGTGATTTATGCTCATTAAGCTGCATGATCTCCATGGACTGTCTCGTGCTTTTAATTATGCCACTGCATTAACAACTAGTCTGTTTGTATACACACTACAGACTATTGTGAGTGATCAATGTCATTCTGTACTATAACAGAGTCTTACACAAGTGACAGGTGCATCCTACAACCTAATTCCTGTAAAATGTGTAAAGTTTTTACAAATTATTCAAATAAAATCTGTGCAAAAGACAGTGGCATAATATTTTAAAATATGTATATGTGTGTGTGTGTGCGTGCCAATATAAGCATAATAAAAAACACAGTGCACATATATTATGTAAACAAATACATTTTTTGAAATGTGATTAATCGCATACATTTTTTGTGAAGATATTGTATTAACTGAGAATAACATGAACTACTTGATTATGTATTTTAAGTATTTCAGATTAAAAAAATTACTTAAGATATATATATATATATATATATATATATATATATATATATATATATATATATATATATATAATAGTAATTAATAATTGTATATTATAGTAAATAATATTAACTGAAAAGGTAAACAAAAGTTAGCATGAATGCATTGTAAGTTGCTTTGGATAAAAGCGTCTACTAAATGCATTCATTTAATTAAATTTATTTCAAATAAATGTAATTAAAATACTGTCCATCTGTGACCCTGACTGACCAGAGGCTTCATAAACTGAACTGTTGGCATTCATATTTCTCCATTACATTTGTGAGAAACACCAAAACATTGCATTGCTTAGCACAAAACTATTTTTGTGTGTTTGAGAGTGACTTTACTTAGCGATGGTGTTACAATGTTTAAAAAAATTGAGCTAGAGCAACACGACACAGCATTTTGTCCCAACTTAACTATGTTCAATCCCCCCGAGTCTTTGTGTTTGGACTTAACTAGCCAGAATCATTAGCATTAGCAGGAGAGTAAAGAGTAAAGCACAAGAAAACATCAAGTCAGATCATCTCATCGCAACAGCCTATTTGTATCGCATTCTTTTCCAAAGTGAATGGAAACAACGGTCAAAAACAATCAAAAGGTGCTCCTTTAGAGCAGTCGAGACAGATCCCAGTGTGAGAGTGAGCTAAAAGAGCTCCCCGTGTCCTCCACAGCCACTTCTCATCCACTGCTTAATCTCAGCCGCAATCATGCTCAGTGACAGGCGCACAAAGCCAGACACAAGCACAACAAGGCCTGTCTATTATGTAACCAGCGACAGCTGGGCGAGCAGAGGAGGGGCGACCCAGCCGCCCCGGCAGCTCTCTGTGACACCCAGACGTGACAATCAGGAAGAGGACAAGGACGGAGAACGTGGGGGGTGTTAAGGATAGAGCAGGATGGATGTGGCTCATGCTAATGCAGGAGGAATCAAAACACAGGCAGCGTGAGGGAGAAGGATGCTGACCTTTCTCTCAGACGGCCGTCACGCAGACAAAAGAGTCCGGCCGTGTTTAGGAGTGTTTCGGTGCAGCAAAAGCCTCGTTCAGATATGGGACGGCGAGAGAGAGTTATTCAATTTTAGCCATCTTTTCACAAATTATTATCAAATTTCATAATTATTTCAAAGCAACACATTCAATGAAATGTGAAGTTTTGAAGCAGAAAGACTAAGAGTATTATTTTTTAAAACGCAATCAAATGATAGGCTTTGCAACAAAAGTAAAGAGACTTGTGAGTGAGCTTAATTCCATTGAAATGTCCTGAAATTGTGAGGAATTGAAAAATAAGGAGAATTGTATAATAATAATAAAAGTCCTAAAAATGACTTCCTTTTCTTAAGCTATAAATATAACTCTTATTTTATTCTATAACATTATAAGTTAAAAAAGTACTCAGTAATAATAATAATAATAATAACAACAATAATAATAATAATAATAATAATAATGTAAATGCATTACAGTAATTTTGGAAGAAAATTAAAATAAATTTGGTCACAAAAAAAAAAAAAAAAAATGTCACACAGCAAAAAAAAAAAAAAAAAAGAAAAAAAAATGGACCATCTCAGTGGTGCTATAAAATCATCAATGTGTATCAAATTTTTGCTTAAACCTGTACACTGTCAAGGAACACAAGTTTTTTGTTTTTTTCCAGTGTGCAGCTGGACCAGAAAAAGGTCTAAACGTCTAGCTGCACCACACAAAGGGAACTGACTTTTCTTTATTCTTCTAAAAGGTGACACAGTGTCACTGTGTTCAGAGGCGCCCAAATATTTGATTGAGCTTCCGTCTCGTTCCTCATGACGAGGCGTTTCTGAGGAGCCCGTCTGTGCCAGAGAGACATGTACTGGCAGACGCTCCTGGAGCCAGAATAGCAGGAGCTAATCAACAGGAAGCGGAAAGATTTGGCCGAAATCCCAAATACTTGAGTCAAATCCTTGATACCCCTGTCGAGTGTGCCAAAAAGCGACAGGGCTTCCTCACAGGTCTTTACACCAGCGCAGGACTAGCAGAATGAAAAAGCACTCACAGAGAGCCATTACACTTATTTAGATTTATCATGATAATTAAACATACCGTTAATATGAAATTCCAAACTTAATAATAATAATAATATTTTTATTGAATAATACAAAAATAAAAAAGCTATTTTATTGGTTTCTAATTTTTAATTTAAAACAATTAACATGATTTAAAATGATGGTGCTGTTTGTTGCACAGCCTGTATGTAGTTTATGCTGCAATTCATTAAATATATCCTAAAATATATATTTAATATTCCTATGCTATATATATATATATATATATATATATATATATATATATATATATATATATATATATATATATATATATGCATACATTTTTTTTTTTTTTTTTGGACAAAATTCATGAGATTCATCCATTCACATACATTAGATTTTACAATTCTCATTATAAACCTATACTTTTACTATTAAAAAAAAAAAAAACACTGGCCATTAATACAATTGTAGTGCATGCCTGTATGAGTAGACTCAATGCAAAACATCTTGGGATCTTTATAAAGCATTGCATCGATAAAACTTCCCGACTCGTGTAATGCATGAGTGCGCATATTCCCGTCGCATTAACTACAGGACTATCAGTGTATCTAGAGGTCAGAGTACAGAGGATCCTGCTCCCCAGAGACTACTGCCTTCAGCTCGGACTGGGAGCGTTTCGAGACGCTTTACTCCTCTTCATTTGACCGTGAAATAAATAAACTAATATTTACATTTTCTGTTTCACTATTTAAGTACCCCACGTAGCTGATCCCGGTTTAAAATCAAGCCTCAGTGTTCTTCTTTGGTGGTTTTTCGTACTTGAAAACATTATAGTCCACTCCAGGTTTTCAGTGTGATCCTCGCTTCAATTTACTGTGTGTGCTTTCAGAGCCGCAGCACGCGCTGACAACCTCCGGGACTCCTCCGCGGCTCACTTGTGTGACACTGAGGGGTTTTTAATGCAGTGAAACTACTCGACGTCCAGTTGCTGTATTTGAGAGTGGCTTTCCATAAAATGTCACGTGGCTCGTTTTTTTATGGACCGCTGAGCACTTTAAAGTATTCGAGAGGGGGAGGATTTTAATTAACTTAGGCACTACTTCGCTCATCTGCCCTGTCTCTTGCACATACAATGCATTCCAGTGTTGCTCCGCGCGTGATGTGGCCGGGCCTGCCTGCTGTTCCTGTAAACTCCCGCCTTTACTGAAGCACAGAGAAATAAATGCCGCTGAAGTCGAGCCGTGTGTGTGAGAGTTACACAGCTAGATTCATATTAGGGAGGCTACTGTTAAACATAACCATTTTAAATAAAGTTTTAAGATTTTAAGCGAAATTACAAGGCAAGTACTTAATGTAAACAT
This sequence comes from Carassius gibelio, assembly GCF_023724105.1. Lineage (NCBI taxonomy): Eukaryota > Metazoa > Chordata > Actinopteri > Cypriniformes > Cyprinidae > Carassius > Carassius gibelio. Next base: position 11,818,349 of record NC_068414.1, read on the forward strand.
GAACTAACACATTCATCGAAGATGTGGCATGATATTCTGTAGATACTGTGGTGCACATGCAGTATTGCAACTGCAACTGTTTTTACATAAAGATAACTGGCCGATTTATTTAAATCTGAATGTATTTCTATAGTAAATTTCTTACTTTATAGGCTAGTTCACTTGAATAAAGGCCTATCTGTTGCTATTTACCCACCATCGTGTTAATTAATATGCTCTCAAGCTTTTGTTTTCCCACTGAAAACTAAATGAATTCTTCGGAATAGAAGAAATTTAACTATATAATAGTTAATGAAATGAAAATGTTTTATTAAAACATCTCTATTTTGCATATTCAGATCGGTAAATAAATGTAGCATGTAAAGTCTTTTCGGGACTGTTAACGTGACACCGTTTTGTAACTAAAGGTTACGGCAATTGGTGACCTGAAAACGCAAACTTTTAAAAGCAGATCGCAAAATGCACGTTTCTGAAAATTATGTTTTCTCTTTGTAAACTGTGAAAATGCGAATTTGTGACATTTTTAGTCTATAGTAATATACGAGCACAGTGGTTCTTTACAAAGTGACATCGCCATCTACTGGCCAGGCATGAAAAATAAAGCGTTTGTTGTCACTTTCGTAGATCCGCGTGAATGGGGATAATTTTAACAATGCTGTTGTCTGTATGCGAAACTTCTTCATTACTAGTTTGTAATAGCGTTTGTTATTGCGTAAACACCCTTAGACTGCGTCATATAGACTAATATAAGAACAATGTAAAAATTCCTCTTTTGTGCTGCTCCACAGAATGACATTAAATTAGTTCAGAATAAAAATGTCAGATATTTCTTTTCGTTACTCCTTTATTGGACCTTTATAAGTCCATGAGCGACAAAACCATTTTTCTCTTTTACTTTTATATGCAATAAAGAATTAACGATTGCATTTATCAACGGGACCATCAGTTTTCCTCCATTAACCTCAGTCACGTCTTCAAAACACTTCAAGAAACTTTTCTCCATGACATTTATTAACACTGGCGTGCATTAGGATGTAAAGGTCCAGAACTGAAAGCGAGCGATATATCTTCCCCTCAGTCTCGCCATATCTTAAAAGAGGTTTGCTCGGGATAATTTCATGAAATGTCAATTAATCCGAAAGCCTTTGCTGTTTTGCCTAGCGCTCTTAACAGGAGGAGGGACCGTCGATTTCGTGGCTGGAGTTGTGGGGGAAATGAGATTCCTGCGGCCCTAAGTGACAGTTTACGGTCTCTGATTTGGTTTGGGAAGAGATTGCCAGGCAACAAAACCAGCCTGAGTCCTGAATGAAACAGCCATCTGTTCCGTGGCCCGCTAAAACTGAATTAATTTCACATAATCCTGGAATTCAGAGCTAGATTGATGTCTTGGGTAAAAACACTGTAGTTCCCTGAGCCCATCGTGGGTCCGTCTGATCTTATAACCTGGCCTCCGTTGTTGTCTTTTTGGAGTATAGCATATCTGGTGCCTTATGAAAAGAAATAGAGCATATTTTACATTTCCTTTGCCACAAAGTACAAATCCTGAAGATCTCCCTCAAACAAAAGCAGTAAGCAGACAAAGGGCGAGTGGGCCGGTGCATCTGCGGTGTAAACCAGGTCACACAAGACTAATCCCTCTGTGTATGTGTCATGTTCGGAGGGTTTACCTCGCTATCCAAAAACCAACGCAAAGAAAAATACAGGCCCTATAACCCCTCCAGGATAAAGTCTTGAGCTCTACTTAACTCCCTTTCACCATGTTTTGCTCAATATCTTGAATGTTTGATTGTCTGAATTTAGTCGTTTTCTAACTTCTGAATTCTTGATGACAATAATAATAAAAAAACAAGTGACGTTTTAGTTTAGAGACCAATTCTTGCTATTGTTTATGATAATGCAAATGACAAAGCATATCTGCTGTTAGCAAATATTAATGGTTTATTCTGCATGACCATATTTAAGATCCCTATTAATAAGCAGCAAATTAGGAGTTTATTGAGTCAGAAGTAATAGTTAACATTTAGTAAATCGTGAGAATTGCAACTACCGACCTTAAAGTGCCGAAGTTATGGCTGCAATCTACTTACATTTGACCATGTTTTGCATTTAGTCTCATCTCTATGTAGTAGTGAAATCACACACCTGCTCTCCGGGGTCAGAGGTCACTGGAAATGTGTCATAGCAACCCGGAGCACATTTTCTGTGCAACTGTTAAACGCAATGAGATGTGAAGCACCAGTGGCTGCGGTGTGTCTGAAACAAACATGAAGCGAAGAGGTCAAGAAGAGACCGACCCATCAAAGACAGATCAAACTGAGCCTGTCTACAACATCTGTAGCAAAAGGAACAAGTTTATCTCCTAATCTCTGATATCACAATCATGTCTCAAACTGCGCTCGTTCTCGCTTTCTTCTTGGGCATGGTCTTATTTTTTTTTAGAAGAAACAGGTTTGAATGAAGGAAGCCTGAAAAAAGGACAGCATTGGCTGTGAGGAAGGAGCGATGCTTTATAGTGCTCTCGACTCAATTAATTAAATGGTGGTTCTACAGTTTGGAAACGCATTGACAGCATAAAGGAAACATCTATCAGGAAACACAGCGAGGATGAGATCCATAAAGGATTTTAGACAGCAGCAATATCTTTCAGGACTGTAATTAAGTGTCTGAGCTTGTAAAAGCAATAATTAGACTGGTGCATAGCACACTCAACACTGTCATCTAGTGTTTGAGGAGGTGAACTAAACTTTATGGTATGTATTGAATATTTTCAGAAGCACTTTAACGTGTGCAAGTCTAGATATGGCAAATTTAAGACTGAAGCTGCATTGATTCACATTTATTGTGTTACAACTTTAAGGTTGGATACACTACTGTTTAAATGTTTTGAGGTTGATAAGATTTTTGAAAGAAGTCTCTTATACCCAAAGGCTGCAGTGTTTGATCAAAAAATAAATAGTGTGAAATATCATTACATTTCAAAATGACTGTTGTCTTTTTAAATACACTTAATGCATATTCCTTCAGAAATCATTCTAATATGATGATGAACAGGGTTATTTTATTGTACTTAACTAAATCTGAAATCATAAAACAAATTTTGTTCCTTGAAATTACCTTAAAAAAAAATTATATATATTTTATTTCAGCTAGTTGACAAGGCAACATTTGGTGTCCCAAAATAACTGAAACTGGAATAAAAAAATTATAAAACATAAAGAGACATATTAGACAAAAATTATTAAAACCTTAACTTAAATTAAAATGGAAATAGAAAACATAAAAATGAAAACTAATTTAAAATCTGAAAAAAACCTACACTAGTATCTCCGTTTATAGAATAACCCTGCAATGCTGAATAAAAGCATTCATTTCTAACAGAAAAATATCACTGACCCTAAACTTTTGAAAAGCATATGGTCACCAAGTTTCTGTTTGTTTTTTATTTGAACGTCTTCTTTCTAAAGGGACAGATATTTCATAGTGTCTCGTAGTGCTGGGTAACAATTAATCACATCCAAAATAAAAGTTTTTGTTTCTATAGTATACTGTGTATATTTATTATGGATATATAAAGACACATACATACAGTATACATTTAGAACATACGACTTCACTTAACGGCACGATGAAATGAGACATGATTCACATTATTTTTCATGGCTACTTTTTGAACTTTATTTACTTAAACATTTGAATATGTCTTTTCATGAAAGGACAGTGAAAACACAGTGTCATTCTAGCTGCTCATTAATGAAAGCATTACATATTAGTGTTAAAAGCTGGAATACAGACATTTTTACTAAATTAAATGTTCACCCTCATGATTTTGAGAATAAATGACCTGTAAATTAGCAACCGTCTTTTCCAGATCGCATATCATTTGAGCAGGTCCCCCTGCATGCGGTTTCTCTAATTATAACAGAATGATTACACCTGTCATCTTTAGCATATCCAAGAAAAACTACAGCACAAAGAACAAGAAACATTATATGACATTATTTTGTATTACTTGCATCAAGCAGCTGTGCATGCTTTTAAACAGCTTCAGATCAAATGCATATGAAGACAACAAGATGCTAAGTAAGTTGAAGCCCATTTAAAATGATGTTTGGCTCTACAGTGTGATCAAACCAAAGCATGCATCTGCAGACGCTCTCTGAGATGCAGGGAAGATGCTCTGTGGCCGAAGCTGCTGCAAAACTCATAAAGCTGGAAGGAAAAATGGATGGGGCTGAATCTATAGGGAAACTATGATGGGATTTGCAATAACGCCGAGACTCGGAAGACAAATTATCTTTCACAAGGACAATGAATATATATGAATTATTTTTCTTCTTTTTTAAAATATTTTAAATGTTGAGAAATACATTTGTTTACCTTTGACAAGCATTTAAACTGATGACTCTTTGTTGAATAAATTACAGTTTGGTGCTGTGTCAGGTTTCAACAGAAATGTCAAGACTTCTCAAGGCACTTGAGAGCGGTTCCTTCCTCTCAGTGGTGCTGGAGGAAAAGGGCACTTACTGAAGGACCCGAAGGGCCACTCGTTCTCCCTCTCACTCCTTCTTAAATTCAGCACGGCACGTGAAGGGCCACCCGAAGCCTGATTTATGGACCTCTCACTCTCCTTCCTGTGGACAATGAAGTGTCTGGTTATCAAAATCCCTCTGTGATTTACAGTCTCTATCCATGGCTAATGGAGAACAGAGCAGAACGGGGACCGTGTCAAACGTGTGGATGCTAAATGAGCAGCTATAAGGGAGAGATTTTACTGCAGGGGAAAAACGAACAGATTCATTTTGAATTCCATATTTTTTATTGATATATTTGCTTTTGCTGTAATTTAAGGAAGTCGGGCTAAAAAGTAGGGCATCCATATTGATACAACTGATTTGTTTAGCATAATATGTAAATTTTTAGAATTTATTTTGTTCAATAAATCTACTGTCATTAAACATGTTCATTGTAATTTTTAAAGTCAAACTTTAAAGGACATCCTGTAATAATTTAATATGACTTAATATATAATATTTTATTTTGTGATATGATTCATATCATATATTGATATTATGGTTTCATTATAAATATAGTAGCTAAATATATAGTAATTATATAAATGCAGGGGTGATGTTTACTCCAAAAACCACAACTACTTTTACATTTAGGTTTCATGTTTCCCATTTTTGTGACAAAATAAGGCAGATTAGTTTCTATACTCTAATTAATTCAATTTCAATTAGCACTGCATTATTCAAGTAACTTATTTATTACCTTGAGATGACATATATTGTCGCAGTTGTGTTAAATGTCTTCAAGTTTCATCAGTCCAAATGTTTCTGCTTCTAATCACTTATACAGAGATAGCTGGAAGCTTTTGTCCACATTAGGGATTTCCTGGCACGTCATAAGTTTTATGAGGCGGTTTTGGACTTTCTGCATGAGAGCGCCCTCTGGTTTTGAGCATGAATGAAACAGACACTGTGAAACAGTCCCCCACATATGCCCATGCATTATGGTACATTCGTATGCATGTATGCAAACATTGTTATATTTTTTTTTCATGCGGGATAATACATTGTGTGTGATGCCAGTCTTATGTCACGATTTGTTATGTCTGTATGTCTGATTTGTTATGGCTCTTTAGTTCAGCATTCTCTCTCACCTAGAAAGGTCTTCACTTATATTCTAACGTTAATTAATTTATCACAGTAAACAATGCTACAATAAACTAGAATAAACAATAAACTGAGCTTTCAATCTTGTTATGAATGGGGTGAAGCTGATTGGATGGTTCTTGTCACATGATCTGCGGGGCACTTGTGGCATTCTGAAAATGTGAGATGTTTTCATCTCGCTGAGGCATAGACACGACTGGGGAAAATGAGCGTGTCGAAACCTTTTCACTTCTATCATGAGCGTGATTGCTGTGCGTCTACATTTGAAATAACGAAATTGAGCATGCAAAGGGCACGACATGTGAACGTCCCCTAACATGGACGGAATTTGGGTGTCTTCAAATACAAAATAATTGCGTTAACGCAGGCGAACAGTGTGTGTGGACAAAGTCAAATTTAATGCATTATGTTTAAAGACGTTTGGCCCTGTCTACCTTCCATATTAAAAATCACTTCTACAAGCCTATCAATGATCAGCCGGATGTCCACAGGCATAGTGAAACGCACGTTTACAAAAGTGTTGCGCTGATTGTTTGTGCCATCTAGTGGTTTAGAGGAGAATACAATCACAGATAGGGTGCTACAAATTATCCAGATAGCAATGCCATCTTTTATTGATTGATTGATTGATTAATTGATTAATTACGGCTTCTCATATACTCTCAGGGTCTAGCTATATCCACGCAGGTTAGAGTTTTGCATAACCTCTCTTGAAATTACCAAAATTAGCAGAGAAATGAGAAATTATGCATCAAAAACTTTATTGACAAATGCATATACGGAGGATGAGAAGAGCCCATCTGCCCCCACCTATCCTCACCATATTTTACAGAAGCACCATAGAGAGCATCTTGACCAGCTGTATCTCAGTGTGGTGTGGAGGCTGTAGTGCCTCTGACTGGAAGGATATGAGAAGAGTGGTAAGGACAGCAGAGAGAATCATCGGCACTTCTCTTCCCTCCATTCAGGACATTGCAGAGAACCGCTGTGCATCTCGGGCCAGAAAAATCTGTAGCGACTCCTCTCACCCCCATTATGGTCTGTTTATTCTGCTGGCCTCCGGAAAGAGGTTCCGCAGCATGCGGTGTAGGACCACCAGGTTCTATAACAGTTTTTTTCCCCAAGCCATCAGACTGTTGAACACTTAGAACACTTTGTTGCATTGACATTTACACTGTACTGAAACTGTGGCCTATGCAAACGAAATTTCGTTCTGTACACACTTGTTGTATACTGAATGACAATAAAAGTCTGTCAAGTCAAGTCATATAACCAATTGTAATGTATGATGGGAATATGAAAACATACTGCATAGTAGGAATGATGCTGCATAGCCAATGCATTTTGTGAAAGTACTATTCATATTTTGTCACGTACAAAACATGATGTAAAATTACACCAATTGATCAAAACCCAACATACATACTGATGAAGCAGGTCGACCTAATTAAAGGGAATTGACATTGTGTGCTGTGATTCTCATGTAAGGCAAGTGGGAAGGTTTTACTGATGCCATTAAATGAAGTCATCAGCGGGAAAATGATTGAACTAGTTTACTCATCAAGTAGTTTCATATTCGCGTTACATTATCTCTCCCTCTCATTTGAATATCTGCATCCATCCTTCACCATCCCATCATGACTCCGGGTCACAGCTAACACATCAAGATTTATTCATGCTGACAATGAGCTCCTCTCTCTAATTTACTCATTGAAATTAACATGATTGACGTGTTCATTTTATCACACTGTGAGAAGCCCCTCCCTCCCCTCACCCCTCTGTGGCCATGCGATCTGATTGGCCGAGACAGGGTGTAATCATCGACAAGCCCATTAAAAGCGACTGCGAACAATTATCTTACTAATTCAGAAGATTCTTTTTAATTTGCCACCATATAATTGTCAATTCTCAAAGTGTAATTGCTATTTTTTCCATGCAGTCCTTAAGTGTGCAGGTCAGGGAAGGGTATTTTTGGCTTGTAACCTTTATCAACAAATGCAAATCTGGAGGAGGAATGTGCTTGGCTTATCTGGTCAACGAAAGTGAATTTTAATAGTCTTAATTTGTATGCTGAGAGCCTTGCAGACTTGCTTGCATTAGTTCTGATGTTGCATCATTAAAGTGCCTGTCATTTGTATGCAACATGCTATTAAATAATTACATCACAAATTAAACTAAATGCTTTGTTGAGAATAACATACTTCCATATTATTATTAGTCTTGGTATTTTTGTAGACGACAGGTTCTTCGCTTTAGTATAGTTTGAGCTCACTTTCAACAGGTGACATAAAGAAATTAAAAAGAAAATTTTGTAGTGTTTGTATTATTTGTCCAATTTTTCACTTGACTGTCAGTTTTGGCTCTTTTTTATTTTTTATTTTTTTATTTTATAACTCTTTAAACATATGATCAACATATGATAATAATAATAAATGTTTCCTGAGCAGCAAATAATAATATTAGAATGATTTCTGAAGATCTTGTGACTGAGGGTAGGTCGGTGGGTTCGCCAGATCAGGGGGATCGGATCACCTCCTGATTCAGACGTTCAGTTTGCCCTTTGGATTTAGGGGGATAACCTGATGTAAGACTGACATTAACGTTAAGATGCTGAAAGAAGGCAGACCAAACTCTGGAGGTGAATTGGGGACCTCGATCCGACACGATAGGGCTGTCCAATTAAATCACATTTGATTGTCTTCAGTAAAGCCGGTCCCATGACTACTACTAAATATCCATCACCTGCTTTCAGATTGAGCGGCTTTCACTACACAGAGCCGTAGTTCACTAACAAGCTCTAACCGGCTTTACTGAAGAGATGCGCATGACAATCAAATGTGATTAATTGCACAGCCCTACAGCACGATGTCCTCAGGAAGACCATAGAGGTGGAACACTTGGTTGCAGAGTAATTTGGCTGTCTCAAAGGCTGTGGGGAGCTTGGGTAAAGGGATTAGATGACATGCTTTGGAGAATCGATCGATGATTGTGAATATGGTGGTGTTACCTTGGGAATTAAGCAAGTCGGTGATGAATTCAATGCCAATGTGAGACCAATGTAATGTGAGGCGTCACACTCACCGTTCTGGGCAGGAGATATTCAGGTGACCCAACTGACCACAGTAAAGACACAGTTAATACTGCATACGGTGTTCTCGTTCTTCAGGTGTGAGGTGAGTGTATCCCAAATGCATGGGTTCAGCTCCGCTGATGGCTTCATTGGCAGAACAAAGCATGTTTCGAGCTGAACGTCGGAAATGGATCAAATTGTCAATTTGAACGGCCAGATCAAAGAACTCACTCAGATTCCTTCCTTCATCTCGACAGGCCAATTCTGACTGAAGCTCTGTGTTTAATCCTCTCTGGAACAAGAGCTTTAATGTGTCCTCAACCCACACAGTCTGGGACGCAAGAGTGTGGAATGACAGAGCGTACTCAGCTGCCGAACTCCCTCCTTGAGTCAGGTTTAATAACCGGTCACCCACGCCTCTCTCCTCAGTTGGGTGTTGGAAAACCTCACGGAAAGTTTGGAGAAAGGCTTCGAAGGTGGAGAAGGTCAACCGTCAGTCCTCCATACAGTGGTACACCAATCCAATGCTCTCCTGGTCAGCAGTGAACAAATGAAAGCAATGCGGCTGGAATCTGTGGGGTATAGCAATGGTTGATGGTTGACGAAGAGTTAACACTGAATGAAGTAAGAAGTCCTTGCATTTAGCAGGATCTCCATCAAATCTCTCAGGAAAGTGAGTCGTGGGCTGACTGGGGGTGTCGGAACTGGGAATGGGTTGCTAGGAACAGGTGGTGAATTAGAGCCAGCTCCGGGTGGTGACAGACTGAGGCCTTGCTATGCTCTGACCAGATCCTCGGTTGGTGTGGTGAGCCAGTTTAACTGGTGTTGGTGCTGGGAGAGCTGAGACGCCTGAGCAGAGAGTTCCCTATATACTTGCATGATCTCTGCTGGATCGCTATGTGGTGAAGTCTTCTGTTGTGACCCATCAGAATGCATTAGATCCATTTGCAGCTTTATTGAGAATAGTCAGACAATACAGGGTCAGATACCGGCGAGGCAAAACTATGTAGACAAGGCTTAGACAGAACCTTAACCAGGCGAGAGATCAGGGCAGGCGGCAGACAGACAGAGTTCAGAGAAGGCAATCTGAGTCGGGGCAAGCAGAGAACAATCAGGGAATCGAGAAACAGTCCAAAGTCAATACACTAGAAAACAAAAACAGGTAATAATGCTCAGAAAAGACAGCTAGGGCAAATCAAGACTTAGCAGTGACTAAGCGTTTGGTGACTGCTTATATATGTGTGTGTGGGCATGTAAATGAGAGTTTGTTAATATTCAGGGGATGGTTCCCTCTGGTGGTGAGGAGGAGGTGGAACGGGAACTAGTGATGCGCGGGTCTGGGTTTATTCCAACCCGCGGGTCCCGCTTTTATGAAATTATCTGGCCCGCCCCAGCCCGCCTCGCAAATAAGGTAAAATTTCTTGACCCGCCCCGCCCCGCCCCGCCCCACCCCGCACATCGGGGACATCACGGAAGTTATGTTGCTACTTAGACCTTCGTATCTTAACCTTATCAATATAGGCTATGGGTAATTGCACTATGAAGTTCTTCCCACAGCATGCGCAGCTTGTGAACAGCTCTGTGAACTGTTTCATCTTGTCAAAAAGAGTTACTCAAGATGTGACAGAGCATGTGACTTGTTGAATGTAGTGAACGAATACGATCTTCTCGTAGGTGAAAGAGTTGAATGAACTGATACATCTGGTTCGTAAATGAAATGAATGAGAGTACCTACAGGGTCAGTCGGCCAAGCATGTAAATCTCGATCAGCAATCAGCAGATACAAAGCGCATTTATTGGTGCACATATTCTTGTTTTCCTATTTTGAATACAGAACATAATTCCACGTTTTGGAATTTCCACCACTAAATTCCATGCAACATAAATTTGTTTATGTTGACATTTCAAAATGTCTCACTTTCAACATTAGATATGTTATCTATATTATATTGCGAATCAAATATAAGTTTATGAGATTTGTAAATTATTCCATTACTTTTTTTACTCACAATTTGTTCCAACTTTTTTGGAATCAGGTTTGAACAAAACAACTAAAGAAATAGATAAAAACCCATCAGATTTTTGTGAAACGTACATTTTACATACATATACTTTTATATGTCACAGTATAAAAAGGCAAAAAGGTTTAAATTATACTTGCTTGTGCATAGAAAGTAACTATTAGTGCATAAGAAATAGCCTAAATCTTCATATTATTCCTTCTAGGTATTTTATTTTATTTTATTTTGTTTTATTTTTTACTCAAGTGTAAATTTATAGATATCTGTTTCCACCATGGGATGAAGAAATTAAATAAAAAACTGTAATTGTTTTATTGAATTTGAATTTATCAACTTGTGAGATTGTTACAGAAGAGGTTCCCTTTAGTGATGCGCGGGTCGTCTCATAACCCACGGGCCCCACAGGTCGGGTCGGGGTGGGTTAAGAAATTGGCACTTTATTGCGGGGCGGGTTGGGGCAGGTCACTAAAAACAAATTTATGTTGCATGAAATTTAGTGGTGAAAATTTGGATTCTTTCAAGAGATTCGTTGATTTTCAGTTCGTTCACCAAAATGATTCATTCACTGATTCGCTCAGTGACCATTTCTTCATATTACACAAATACGCCAGCAGTTGGCGAAAAAGAGTGTCTTATGTGTTATGTCTCAAGTCAATGAACGTATTTACTTGTGACAAAAAACCACGAGGTTTAATCGGGGATTAATTTTTGAAATCCTCATTTTGGATTTCATGAGAGCTACACATTCCAAAAAAGTTGGGACAGGTAGCAATAAGATGTCGGAAAAGTTAAATGTACATATAAGGAACAGCCGGAGGACCAATTTGCAACTTATTAGGTCAATTGGCAACATGATTGGGTATAAAAAGAGCTTCTCAGAGTGTCAGTGTCTCTCAGAAGTCAAGATGGGCGGAGGATCACCAATTCCCCCAATGCTGCGGCGAAAAATAGAGGAGCAATATCAGAAAGGAGTTTCTCAGACAAAAATTGCAAAGAGTTTGAAGTTATCATCACCTACCGTGCATAATATCATCCAAAGATCCAAAGAATCAAAATTTAAAGATCTTTTTGGAAAACTGACGCCATGTCATCTGGACTTAAGAGGACCAGGACAACCCAAGTTGTTATCAGCACTCAGTTCAGAAGCATCTCTGATGGTATGGGGTTGAATGTGTGCGTGTGGCATGGGCAGCTTACACATCTGGAAAGGCACCATCAATCCTGAAAGGTATATCCAAGTTCTAGAACAACATGTGCTCCCATCCAGACGTCGTCCCTTTCAGGGAAGACCTTGCATTTTTCAACATGACAATGCCAGACCATCATGGCTGCGTAGAAGAAGGATCCGGGTCCTGAAATGGCCAGTCTGAAGTCCAGATCCATAGAAAGATATTTTAGCCCAATATGCTCCCATTGATCCTACATCAATGTATTTTCAAAGGGACATTCCACAAAAAAATAAAAATAAAAAATGTTTGTTGTATATGATTTAAAGCCATTTTTTAATTATATTATTTAATTGTATTTTTTAAATAGTTGTAAATCTATTATTTCAGTATTTCAGTGAATGTATCTAAATGAGGCCTCTGAAAGTAAATTCTTGGGCAAATTTTGCTGCAAAGCACACACAGAATGCATGTTTGGTCTCAACCAAACATTTGACGCGAAACTCTTAGCATGTAGAGTTCAATAGAGGCTGTCTGGAATATTACTGCACAGATTCTCAATCCCATTCCCCTCCCACTCACTTCACCTCTCACTGCAGGCAATTCAATTACCTCTCATGCAAATTACGGGTGCTTTCATTTGGAAAGCCACGCCTGGGCGCCTCATAAGACTTTCTTACTCCCTGATCTCCCTTAATTAGCCCGCTAATGCACCCGTTTGTCATACTTCTGAGCGCCTGAAAGCAGCATGAAGAATGGAGGCACTTCTGATGGAGGGATGATGACAAGCGACAGAGGAGGAGTGGGGGTGTAGATTGGGAGACGGATGAAAATAGCTCAGGACCTCAGACAGCAAAGCTGGAAGTGTAGTGTGTGAGCAAATGGCCTTTAACACACGGATCAATAGCGCTGTTATTGAGCATCGAACATCGCTGAATGTGTAAACGGGTTTAGACAAAGAGAACAGAGCTCTGAGTACACAATCCAAATGACTTCCACTTGTCCACAATGTCCTTTACCAACACATGCAGCCAGCTGCTTTGAGTGGACATTTTAGACATTTTTAAAGCGTTGCTATTTAACTAGCTGGCTATCATGTGATTGGATTATTTTCACCAGCAGAGGATGCTGTGAGCTGATTACTTGGTCTCAAGCCGCTTCTGTAGCCATGAAAAGCTTGTAATAGAGCAGAGCGCTGTTATCATCAGTTATCAAAAGAGATTGCGTTATATACATATTAAAACAAAGTAATACTGTTTGTGTGCAGTTTATGTACAGTTTAGGCCGATTGTTTTGCACACAATAGGCCTATTAAACATTCCTGAAAATTCCGCTGTCACAACAACAATTCATATAAGATGTCTCTTATATGAATAATATAAAAAATAATAAACTAATCAATTACACTTGCAAAATTAAATTGGCAGAAAGCACTACCTTTTAGTCTCTTTGAGCCTAAAATGCTAAATATTAACCCTGACTAGGGATAGAAAATATCCATTCCCAGAAGCATATTTTTATAAACATAACATTTTAAAGATTGTAGGTATGTAAACACAGTTATGAAAATGGTAAATACAGTTAGAAAATAACATTTGTTGTTTTATTTATCATATTCAGTTATCCTATTTATTGTTTTATTTTAATGTGTTTTTGTAAAACCATAATTTTGCTATAATTCTAGCCTACTGTTTTGAGATGTTTGTTATTTGTAGGGGTTTAAAATACTTAAGTAATTTTACTGGATTACTGTACTTAAGTATTATGTTTAGGGTTTTTGTTCTTTATTAATGTAAAATGTAAACTGATTACTTACTGATTTTACTTGATTACATTTCTGAAGAAAAAAATGTACTTTTTATTACTTACAATTTTATTTAAACTTAAGAAGCACTCATTCATTTTTTGCATTTTTATTTTATCTCATGCACATTAAATATAGTAAACATAAACTCAAAAGTACCATTGATGAGGTTTGTTTTCACGAATCAAGCACACACATTTCAACTTCAGTTATAACTTTAACCAGGTAAATTTTGGGCATCAAAAGTTTGCTATCAAATCTGAAGAAGCATTTTGATATATATATATACAGTGTGATAAACATAATAACACAAAACCATATTGTCCCTGTTTTTGAAGATAATAACAAGTGAGATTTCAGTGACATTTTGACCACTGAACTAGGAAATGTCCCCGGTTTTCATTTCAGAAATCTGGTCACCTTACTATAAGGTTGTTGCTATGCGGTTGCTAAGGTGTACTGATTGTCTTGAGTATTGTTAGCATGTTGAAATGTGGTTGTGGGTGTTGCAAAGTTGTTGTCAGGGTGTTACTATGCAGTTGTTCTGAGTTTTGTTAGTATGTGACAGTTTAGTTGTGGACGTGTTGTTTGGTTGATGCTATACAGTTGCTAAGGTGTTCTGGATGTTTTTGAGTGTTGTTAGCATGTGCATGTTGTGAGTGGTTATCAGGGCATTGCTTATGCAGTTGCCAATGTATTATGACTGTTTTGGGTCTTGTTGGTTTGTTGCAATGCCGTTGCTGGGATGTGATTGGTTGTCAGGCTGTTGCACTGTTTAGAGTCATGTATGTTACAGATTTGTTGTGGATGTGTTGTCAGGTCGATGGCTATTTTAAGTCTTCACCAATGAAAAAAATAGCATTTGCTGGTTATGTTTTGATGCTGTTTAATGCAGGTCTTTTGCTGGTTTATGCTGGTTCTTTGCTGGTTTATGCTGGTCCTTTTGCTGGTTTATGCTGGTCCTTTTGTTGGTTGGGTATGTTTTGATGATGGTTTATGCTGGTCCATGCTGGTCCTTTTGCTGCTTAGGTATGTTTTGATGGTGGTTTATGCTGGTCCTTTGCTGGTTTATGCTGGTCCTTTTGCTGGTTTATGCTGGTCATTTTGCTGCTTAGGTATGTTTTGATGCTGGTTTATGCTGGTCCTTTTGTTTGTTGGGTATGTTTTGATGCTGGTTTATGCTGGTCCTTTTGCTGCTTATGTATGTTTTGATGCTGGTTTATGCTGCTCCTTTGCTGGTTTATGCTGGTCCTTTGCTGGTCCTTTTGCTGGTTTATGCTGGTCCTTTGCTGGTTTATGCTGGTCCTTTTGCTGGTTTATGCTGGTCCTTTTGCTGGTTTATGCTGGTCCTTTTGCTGATTTATGTTGGTCCTTTTGCTGGTTTATGCTGGTCCTATTGCTGGTTTATGCTGGTCCTATTGCTGGTTTATGCTGGTCCTTTTGCTGGTTTTTGCTGGTCCTTTTGCTGGTTTATGTTGGTCCTTTTGCTGGTTTATGCCGGTCCTTTGCTGAATTATCCTGGTCATTTTGCTGCTTAGGTATGTTTTGATGCTGGTTTATGCTGGTCCTTTTGCTGGTTTACGTGGTCCTTTGCTGGTTTATGCTGGTCCTTTTTCTGGTTTATGTTTGTCCTTTTGCTGGTTTATGCTGGTCCTTTGCTGGTTTATGCTGGTCCTATTGCTGGTCCTTTGCTGGTTTATGCTGGTCCTAATGCTAGTTTATGCTGGTCCTTTTGCTGGTTTATGTTGGTCCTTTTGCTGGTTTATGCTGGTTCTTTGCTGGTTTATGCTGGTCCTTTGCTGAATTATGCTGGTCCTTTTGCTGCTTAGGCATGTTTTGATGCTGGTTTATGCTAGTCCTTTTGCTGGTTTATGCTGGTCCTTTGCTGGTTTATGCTGGTCCTTTTGCTGGTTTATGCTGGTCCTTTTGCTAGTTTATGTTGGTCCTTTTGCTGGTTTATGCCGGTCCTTTGCTGAATTATCCTGGTCCTTTTGCTGCTTAGGTATGTTTTGATGCTGGTTTATGCTGGTCCTTTTGCTGGTTTATGCTGGTCCTTTTGCTAGTTTATGTTGGTCCTTTTGCTGGTTCATGCCGGTCCTTTGCTGAATTATCCTGGTCCTTTTGCTGCTTAGGTATGTTTTGATGCTGGTTTATGCTGGTCCTTTTGCTGGTTTACATGGTCCTTTGCTGGTTTATGCTGGTCCTTTTTCTGGTTTATGTTGGTCCTTTTGCTGGTTTATGCTGGTCCTTTGCTGGTTTATGCTGGTCCTATTGCTGGTTTATGCTGGTCCTATTGCTGGTTTATGCTGGTCCTTTGCTGGTTTATGCTGGTCCTTTTGCTGGTTTATGTTGGTCCTTTTGCTGGTTTATGCTGGTTCTTTGCTGGTTTATGCTGGTCCTTTTGCTGGTTTATGCCGGTCCTTTGCTGAAATATGCTGGTCCTTTTGCTGCTTAGGTATGTTTTGATGCTGGTTTATGCTAGTCCTTTTGCTGGTTTATGCTGGTCCTTTGCTGGTTTATGCTGGTCCTTTTGCTGGTTTATGCTGGTCCTTTTGCTGGTTTATGCTGGTCCTTTGCTGGTTTATGCTAGTCCTTTTGCTGGTTTATGCTGGTCCTTTGCTGGTTTATGCTGGTCCTTTTGCTGGTTTATGCTGGTCCTTTTGCTAGTTTATGTTGGTCCTTTTGCTGGTTTATGCCGGTCCTTTGCTGAATTATCCTGGTCCTTTTGCTGCTTAGGTATGTTTTGATGCTGGTTTATGCTGGTCCTTTTGCTGGTTTATGCTGGTCCTTTTGCTAGTTTATGTTGGTCCTTTTGCTGGTTCATGCCGGTCCTTTGCTGAATTATCCTGGTCCTTTTGCTGCTTAGGTATGTTTTGATGCTGGTTTATGCTGGTCCTTTTGCTGGTTTACATGGTCCTTTGCTGGTTTATGCTGGTCCTTTTTCTGGTTTATGTTGGTCCTTTTGCTGGTTTATGCTGGTCCTTTGCTGGTTTATGCTGGTCCTATTGCTGGTTTATGCTGGTCCTATTGCTGGTTTATGCTGGTCCTTTTGCTGGTTTATGCTGGTCCTTTGCTGGTTTATGCTAGTCCTTTTGCTGGTTTATGCTGGTCCTTTGCTGGTTTATGCTGGTTTATGCTGGTCCTTTGCTGGTTTATGCTGGTCCTTTGCTGGTTTATGCTGGTCATTTGCCAGTACATGACTAGCATAAACCAGCAAAGAACCAGCATAAACCAGCATCCCAGCATCAAAGCACACCTAACCAGCATATGCTGTTTTTTTTTCAACAGCACATTACAATACAGTTGTGGGATGTTGTCACAGTGTTGAATCTTTTGATCTTTTGTGGCATTGCTATGCCATTGTTAAGGTGGTTGCTAATACATTCTTAGTGGTTGCTATCACCATGCTGTGCTGTTTCTATGGTGTACTGTCTGGTTGCTAGGTTGTTTTCTCATAATGGTTAAATCCCTCAAATAGGAAACTAGATTGTTGACCTGGCAAATATGGCTAGTTACTTAGCAATAGCATTAGCACTCTCTGCTTCACAAGCAGATATGGCTGTGTTTGTGTAAACACTTACACAGTTCTCAGCTGGCGTAACTAGCAGCACATGCTGTGATTGCAGGAGTCTGTGTGTTTCCATGATGGTTTAAAGAGGGATCTGATGGCCATGAATAAAATATTACAATTCTGAGTTTGGTTTTATTCATTCATTACCAGCTATGTTCAGCTGAACCTCTCTGGTTGTATTCATGAATGTCAGGCAGGAGGAATTAATTGAATTTTCATAGAAATGAAACCGCACAACACACCAGCTGTTTTCAAGTCTAATTTAGTTTATTTAATCCTGCCTCAAAATGTGTTTACAGATTGTGTGTGTGTGTGTGTGTGTGTGTACTTACAGTATTTAACTGTATTTTATGCACAGAACTGTATAAGTGAGCTAAATTTGACATAAACTGCTTCATGCATAAGTTTTTGTAAATAGCTGTATTTTAAAACAATAGTTGTCTGTGGAAAGTATAAACATTATTTTGCACAAACACAATCATTTTAATACACTTTCTAAAAGCGGCTCCCTCTGTCTGCTGGTTCTGAAGCCTGAAACACCAAACATCAGTTTCAACCCAACACAGTACTGAGTCGATAACTAATACACTGCAGTCTGTTGCTGACTTCTAATTGCATGGCAAAAATTGTTAGTTTAATTGTTATTTATTAAGTTAGTTACATAATCCATTACATTACACATTACATATAATCAGATTACTTTTTGATTACTTTTTACTTTGAATGTAATTTGTTTATCACATTGAGTTAAATAGGATAATCATGTACCATATTTATATAAAAATACAAGGAGAAAGAAAATATATTCCATTTGTTGTTAGTAACAACATGAAGTGCAGCAAACATAACATTACATATTTATAAAAAATACAATAATAATAATAAAAAGTAGATTGCATAAAAATTCAAACACAGATCAGTGACGTGTTGGATTGATGTTTGTGCTTCTGTAGATTTCTCCACATGATCATGGAGCTCAACTGGAGTGACCATCAGGATCTTGGTCAAATTTGCAAAGATGCAAAAAAACATATTCTTTGGTATTCCATTATGGTGTATGGAATGTAGATTGATGTGGAAAAAAAGTAATTTAAAGCAGTTTAATATAACAAAATGTGAAAGTGTTAGGGATATGAATAGTTTTGCAAGGCATTGTATTAAGGCTAAATAAATCACTGTGATAACATGATAATAACACAGAGTGATAATTCAGACAAACATGAATGTTTTCGTCTGTAGTTGAAATTTTGAGAAAACACTTCTTGAGACTGAAATATTTTTGTACAAAACCATGACTGGTGACTGATCTGTGTGTGAGTCTCCACAAACTGAATGTATGTAAGCAGTATTCTGTTTTAGAAAGGAAAATGTCAAAGACAAAAAGAAGAATTAGGGAGAATCCATACATTCTGAATGGTTTATTGCTATTTTGTGAATAATATGTACTCGTGTAATCAATAAAAAGTAGCTGTAATCTGATTTTAAAATGTAATATAATCTAATAATCACAAGTAGACCGAGCTAATTGTTGGAATCTGATTATATTATCCAGATTACATGTAATCAATTGCTACCCAGCACCACAACTATAGCCTATTAACTAAATCATAAAGGCAAGTTTATTTAGACTGCAGGGAATATCTGGTATACAATCAGTCCCTAAACAGACAAAGAAAGAGACTGTGTTCGCTTGTTTCTTTCTGTCACTCTACTGATGCTTTAACTATGCTGTATGAAATTCAGTAATGCCAAAACAGTGCTCTGAAAAATCGAATTGTAATAGCTCTGTTTGTCCAGCAGAGGAAGCTGCAGCATACATATTGACTGCAGGATGTAGTTCAGGATCTCTGCAGCTGCTGTTCTTCTCTCTCTCTACTAACATTATTGCTAAGTTCATTAGCTTTGCTGGTTGACTGCTTGTCATTTATTAAAACTGATATTCAGTATACTAACTGGGATACCATCCATAGACAGAAACGGTGAATACTATGACATAATGAGTGCATAATTCCAAATTCCACAATATACTGACACCATCATTCCAGGCTCTGGAATACTGTAAAATCCCAGGATCTATAACATTTGGACTGTTTTATTCTATGCTCTTTTCGGTTTGGAGTCTTTAATTTTACATTCTATATTATAATGGACCTATACTATTAATTATACATTCTATACCGCAATGTATTAAATCTGTCACATTTTAGAACACTTTCACTCTATAATTCCATGTTCGGTAAATGTAAATGTCTATATACATGATTTTTGTAAATGTTTATATACTTCTTTTTTTTATCATACAGTTTCATGTGAATTTGCCACCTGTTCACAGTATAGTTATGCTCTCTAATTGTGATTGGGTTGAAATACTAACGCATGGGAACACAAACTGATGTGTGAGCTGTATCAAGTCTTCAAGGCGAGTGTGTGCAACACAGGCTTTCAGTTGTATTTGTTTCCAGTAGCGTGTACACACATTACTCCAGATTCATGGAAGGCCGAGCCCATTAAAACCTCTAATCTTATTCTCATTTGTACAGATGTGCACGACATGCTTTGGTTCAGTTATAAAGGCTGGGGGAGAGTTTGAACAGGGCGAGCGGGAGGGATCTGCAGAAGTGTCACCAAACCATGAACAGATCCACAGCTGTGTGTCTGAAGAGCAGAACCAGAGAGCTGTTGAAGAGCTGCTCGCGCTTCTGAGCATGAAAACACCCCATACTGACTATCATACTTCTGACCCCTGAGGTATACAGTCTTGAGAAGTGTGACAAAAAAGTAGTGAGAGTTAGTTGTGAATTATCAGAGATATTGAATCTATAATTACAAATTCTACATAAATATCTTAAAGTGTGTTTTGAAGATGAACGAAGGTCTTATAGGTTTGGATTGAGGTTGAGTAATAATGATTCATTTCCATTTTGGGGTGAACTAACCCTTTAATCTATAAATATAAGTTCTAGCACATTCTGACCCAATAGTTCCACGTTCTGTAATATTTAGACTCTTTAATTCCACATTCTCTAAAATAAAGAACCTAAGTCCTATAGCATTTAGAATATGGAATTCTAAAATATGGAATGTAGAGTTGAAATAACAAATTATCATTTAACTTGCAGATTCAATAATATACACAATTACAACTGCTATAATAATTTGACACTATAATTCCATAAATTTGATCATCTATAGTTGCAAGGCATAGATTCTATATATATTTAGAAAATTCCAAGCTCTATCAAATTGTTACTCGATTTTGACTCCAGAGTTCCGAGTTCTATATTGAGTTCTTTAAATCTAGTTTATAGTTCTATAATAAAGTGACTCAATATTTCCAGGTGTTATAATATTTTGACTGTAATTTTAGTTTTCTCAGGTTACACCATGAGACAGACTCATCTTAGCAAAGGAAAGCTGAAGGCTGTCTGCAGTTTTTCTCCGCACCCTTGTGCAGATGTGAATGAGAATGACTGCTGATATTACATGACTGCAGAAGTGTGATGAGAGCAGACGGGTCTCTGGCTCCGCGGCCTGTAGCCTGCAGCTATTGAAGCTGTCCGCATGGGGCCAGGCACTGGGAGAGGCAGCTAAACTCTCGCTAGGGGTCCTGTGCGCAGAGACAACACTGACAGACGACAAACAGGAAGCGGAGAGAGGAGGGAAACCTGAAAATCCTTTCTAAATCCATAAAAACTATAGAGAGATGCTGCTTTTTTCACTGTAACTTCTTTTCCTGATCTCAAAATTGTACATCATTTAAACCAGTGCCATGCTAAGAATCCTGTATAACATGCTCATGTAACTCACATTTTACAAAGAATCAACAAGCGTAAATCATAAATGTGATGTTCTGAAGTAGAAAGACTAAGATATTATTAGTTGTTTTTAAATAACAATAATTCTTCAATGAAAACTCCAATGCTATTTTCTTTTTATAAATTACATAAAATATCATAAACATCATATAATTAACAGTAGATAATAATAATAATAATAAATTAATTGTTTTTTTAAATAGGCGTCATTTTCTGAAAACAGATATAATTTCTTCCCTTTATCTTTTGTTGATGAAGTACAATATGATCCCAGTCATGTTCTTGATGGGGTTTGTGTGATTCGACCAGCAGCACAATGACATTATTATAAGGGCAAAATACATAAACCCTCCGACATGAAATTATTATGACATACACTGTATGTGTCACAGAAACTTTTACAATACGAAACACGAAAACTAACATTTGACCATGATTCACGATTAGTTTGCAGGATAGCATGAAATGCAATTCGTGTGATAATATTTACATTTAAATCGAGTCATTAAAATGAAAATATATCAAAATATTATATGACAGACTTATAATTGACATTCAATAAAGACTCACTTTTTCTACAATAAAAGTCATTGAGACGTCAGTGCCACGGGTTTGATTGGCAGGGAAACACTGACTGCACATAAAGAGCAGATTTACCAAATGCTTAAAACATTCATGGAGATTGAAAAGGCTCCTGATGCTAGCACTAGCACAGTAACAAGCGAGCAGTCCACCGGATGACTCTGTTTAGGACGTGGTGGTCTGATATGTTGGCCGAGGGTGTGATGGGATGTGTGTGCATGCGGTGAAGCTGACGAGATTAAGAGGTGGCTCTTCTCACGCTCTCAGAGAGGGGAGGGCAAGTGATCTCCAGCTTCCTGCTCTCTTCCTCACTTCCTCTAATGAACGAGAGGCAGGATTCATCTGCAGATTTACAGAGCTTCACACTCAACGAGCATCTCATCATCTTTAAAAGCTGTTTCGGCATGAACTTATCATTAAACCATGAGCTTTGTTGATAAACCCAGCACAGACGGTATGATTCAGACTTGTTCTGACTTGAACGCCATATGAAGTGCGTTCTGCACATATCTCTTAGGTTGTAAACTCTAAACTTTCAGACCGTCTAAAACTCAAGCTCACTTGAAATCCCAGAAAGCCAGTGTGAGCACTGATCAGATAAGGCTTAACTCAAAAGGAAGCACATTTTACTAAAGCACATCTAAAGCACTTGATTATCAGTTTAACTGCAGTTTGTTGTTTGATATTACATTTAAGGTTAATGCATTTTTAATGCACTAAATTGCAACTTCTTTGTTATAAATCATTAATTCTAAATGTATTTAAATGCATGATAAAATGTTCAATAGAAATACATTACAGTGTATTTTAGTTGATCGTAAATGCTTGTTTAGCAGTACTTTAAACCCATTTCAAAGACAACAGGACTAAATGCACTTTTGAGATCAACTGAAACTGCATTTAATATAAATTAAACCATGATACATTTTCATTTAATTGCAACTAAAATGTAATTAAGTTTCCACAAAAATTCAGTTCTCACATTAGTATATTCCTTTAAAATATATTGTATATTTTTCCACAGTTAGGGTACTTTTAGTGTCTTTTTTTATGTATGTACTTCAGTTTTACCTTGTGCTCCAACCACTTCTGTCTCCATAATTAACATTCATAGCACATTTCACCTCTCGTCTAGAATATATAATGAACCCTGGTTTTACACATAAGCGGGACCAGATGATCCTTCTTTAGTGCTGTTTTTCACTGAAGGTCACTCAGCTCTCTGCCAAAAAAGCTCGGCTGTTTCTGTCACATTTCACAAGAGCTCCAGTGAAATGAGGTCAAGACCACAATTACAGTCCTGCTCTCTCTGACACCGGGTTACAAACAATTACCCTGAGCTGACACACACCACACACGCTGGCTTACAGGAATCATAGCCCAGAGCAGAAGTTACAATTCATTACGGTAGGATTTATTCCTGTTATATGCTCTTACGTTTAGATCTCGCCATCAAAACAGCACTTCTTTTCCAGCCTGACACTTTGACTGTTTGCGTCATGTTGCAGGATTGGGTCGAGCGACCAGAAACAGAGGAGCAGGAAAAACAGAGGACAGACAGAGAGAGAGAGAGAGAGGCCAGAGATGAAGGGACGGCAGAAGAAAGGGGTAATTACTGGCCCTTTCTTATGGAAATGCTAATGAAGTAGGAGAGAGGTCTGCAGACAATGGGGGCAGCGAGCGGCTCGAGCTCCTCATGTAAACAGCTTCCTGTCATGGAGCCATTTAGCCCTCACTTTTACTGACTAACAAGACATCTCCACGCTCACTACAAAGAGCCGTCTTCATCAAAGACGCCAGCGGAGCTCGTGGCACAGCTCTCTTCCCAGCGTCTCAGACATCACAGATGAACTTCTGTCCAGATCAGACGTAGATGCATCGAAACATATCACATTATTACTTTATTATTCCTCTTCTGAGCTTAGACATGTAATAAATGCTTATTTTGTGTCTCTGTCATTTGAGGTAACTGAACTGCGGTTGACTGCAAAATGACTTGGTCATCTCTCTCTCACACACACACACACACACACACACACACACACACTCACACATACATGCAATGAAGCTCCTGAGCACATCCAGTCATCTGACTCATGCTGACATCTCATCTAATATGAAGTAAATCTTCTCCATCCACTCGCCTGCACTCATAAATTGCCAGATATTTTCATATTAGACACTCGAGTGTGAAAATACACTGGAGATGAATATTGGTCACAATCACAATCATCTGATTTTATATTTATACACACACACACACACACAATATATAGCCTATATATATATATATATATATATATATATATATATATATTTTTTTTTTTTTTTTTTTGTGCTTAGTTGTCTTGACAACAGCTCTGTATAAATACAAATTACTACTTTCATTCTTACATCATTTTGTTTTGTTTGAAAAACCAAAGTTAATGTTAAATAACTTTTTTTGTTTGTTTGTGTTTTGTTGACAGTGTCTTTTCTCCAAGTTACTGGAGTTTAACTGTACTAACATTTTCTCTTATTTAAAATACTTTAAAAAAAAAAGGTTTTATTTTTTTATTTCATGTTAAATTACTGATTTTGTTTTTTGTTTTGTTTTTTGACAGTGTCAAACTCCAAGTTGCTGCAGCTTAATTGTTGTGACATTTTGTTTTGTTTGAAAAGGTGTTAAAAAGTTACATTTTATTTCATTTTTTTATGAAACAAGT
Organism: Carassius gibelio; assembly: GCF_023724105.1. Classification (NCBI taxonomy): domain Eukaryota; kingdom Metazoa; phylum Chordata; class Actinopteri; order Cypriniformes; family Cyprinidae; genus Carassius; species Carassius gibelio. Next base: position 11,842,758 of record NC_068414.1, read on the forward strand.
GCCAAACCCCATCTATCTATCTATCTATCTATCTATCTATCTATCTATCTATCTATCTATCTACCTATCTACCTATCTATCTATCTATCTATCTATCTATCTATCTATCTATCTATCTATCTATCTATCTATCTATCTATCTATCATATTTTATGTAACAGTAGATTAGTTCATTTTTACTGTAACAACACTGTAAATGAATAAAACATCTTCATGGTATCTGTTTACGATTGATGACTGTCCTGCAGGGGGCGATGGCTCAGGTGTCTTTGGGAGGCGGATCGCTCCGGCCCACAGCTTTTGGTGAAGGACGCAGGATTAGGGGGCTGTATCTATTGTGCTTTAATGAGTGTCTTTGATCTGGGCCGGTGTTTAGTGTTTGTACACCTGGGCCGCTGCGGCAGTGCTGGAGGAGGCTCTGTGGAGGGGGTTATGGGGGACATCCAGCATCGGGCAGGTAACACTTCCCAGTGAGCCACTGCTGCTGGCGTGGGAATGCAGTAAAAAGAGTCCCGCTAAGGGCCCTGCCCCCTTTGTTTGTGCTGGTTTATGGTCTGCTGGCCCCCAGATCCTACATGGAGCCCCAGACAGACACGTGGAGCTCCGGCTTCATAAACTACAGCAGGACGAGCTACTGTATCAGATCTGTCTGTGAGTGCAACTGAGCTCAGAGCGCTTCATGTCAAGCACTGAGCTTGTAAACAACAGCAGTATTCATTTTACATGATCTAACTGTGGTTTGGACAACTAAATAATTAAAGTATGGTGACTTTAGACTTTAGGTTTGCTATTATAACATTCAGTGATCCTGAGCCCACTGGTTTCATATCATACACCACTTCAAGTCAAGTTTTCATTGTTATTACAGTATTATCCTTCTAAAAATGTACTGCGTTCCTCTGAAATAGTTACTGCAGTTACTGCCACTACAATAAAGTTGTGGTAACTTGGAGTTAGACACTACTTTCAAAACAAACAAAAACAGCAATGTAAAATTCAAATAAAACATTAAAAAACTAAAATGATATTTTACTAAAGTTGCGGAAGCTTGGAGGCAGACACTTCAAAAACAAAACATGTATATATTTAAATCTTCTGTTTTCTTCCCCAAAATAAAGGTTGCAAACCAATACTACCATGATGAATAAATATTTTTTATATATTAGAATTTGTTAAAATGTTAAAATGTAAATCTATCTATCTATCTCTCTATCTATCTATATTTTTGTATAATAATTATTATTATTACATTTGATTTTTAAAGTAATTTATTACCTGTATGATTTTTTCCCATATACATATATATATATATATATGGGAAAAAAGCATACAGGTAATAAATTACTTTAAAAATCAAATGTAATAATAATAATTATATATATATATATATATATATATATATATATAAAATATCAGCGCTTTTAACATAATTATTGATCATTTCAACTATAATAAACCAAAGACATTGAGTTATTCGGTGTAGTATTATGCATTCATAAAAAAGTTAGAATGTTTCAAACTGGTAATAAAAAATAAATTAGCAATATTCTGGAGGTTTTCACATGCTAAGCTTTTCTGAAGTTGTACACACACCTGCCAGTTGAAAGGCACACACGCCATAAAAAGCACTGGCCTGGTGATAGCTCTTTTTTTTTAAGTGTGAATAAGATGTACCTTTGTAAAAACTGCATGCCTACTTTGTGGTAGGACAGAGGCACAAAGTTTCAGTAATATCTGTCTACTGGGTTTTGATGAAGCATTTTTAGCCTCATGATGTACAAGTGTCCTGATGATGATGACATTATTGCTAAAGCCTGAGAGGAAATGAAGCATCAGTGTTACACCTGCAGCATCAGTCACATGCGTATTCACTGCTGTTTCTACATACACTGTATTTAAAATGACATTGTTTCCATGTGCATTCAAGTAGAACATCACTGTGATGCATATCGCTTGCATTCAAAGCCAGTCTGTTACAGGAACCATCATGGAAAGAGGAACTAAATCTCTTTATGTTTGTATTGCAATTAAAAATGTAAGCAGTGACAAACATGTTTCCTTTATATAATCTGTTTGTGCACCATGAGAGAGAGAGAGAGAGAGTGTGTGTGTGTGTGTGTGTGTGTGTGTGTGTGTGTGTGTGTGTGTGTGTGTGTGTGTACTGGTGCTGCAGTGAATTCTTTAATTATGTTTTTTTTTCACACACTTGTGAGTGTTGACCTCAGTGAGACTCCACAAAACAAAATCTGCTTAAAGACACATCTTTCTCACAGACACACTCATCAATTCACCTGTTTAAATGCAAACAAACATATTTTCATGAAAAGTCTATAAACTCAAGTCAAGTCACCTTTATTTATATAACGCTTTTAACAATTCAGATTGTGTCAAAGCAGTTGTCCAGTATCAAAATAGGAAAATAGTGTGTCAATGCAAAAAGAAACACTAAATTTTCAATTAAAGGCAGTTCAACACTGAATTCAGTGATTTCATCGTCCAGCTCAGTTCAGTTAAATAGTATCTGTGCAATCATTTGCAATCAAGTCAACGATATCACTGTAGATGAAGTGACCCCAACTAAGCAAGCCAGAGGCGACGGCGGCAAGGAACCGAAACTCCATCGGTGACAGAATGGAGAAAAAAACCTTGGGAGAAACCAGGCTCAGTTGGGGGCCAGTTCTCCTCTGACCAGACGAAACCAGTAGTTCAATTCCAGACTGCAGCAAAGTCAGATTGTGCAGAAGAATCATCTGTTTCCTGTGCTCTTGTCCTGGTGCTCCTCTGAGACAAGGTCTTTACAGGGGATCTGTATCTGGGCTCTAGTTGTCCTGGTCTCCGCTGTCTTCAGGGCAGTAGAGGTCCTTTCTAGGTGCTGATCCACCATCTGGTCTGGATACGTACTGGATCCGGGTGACTGCAGTGACCCTCTGATCTGGACACAGACTGGATCTGGTGGCTACGGTGACCTCGGAATAAGAGAGAAACAGACTAATATTAGCGTAGATGCCATTCTTCTAATGATGTAGAAAATACGGTGTTATGTGAAGTGTTTCCGGTTCCGGTTTACCTAATTAATGCAGCCTAAAAATCCTTTAACGGATTTTAATATTATAAATGTGTTAGTGTGTTATGTGTTAACCAGGTTAAAGAGATGGGTCTTTAATCTAGATTTAAACTGCAAGAGTGTGTCTGCCTCCCGAACATATAGGTAGGTTATTCCAGAGTTTAGGCGCCAAATAGGAAAAGGATCTGCCGCCCGCAGTTGATTTTGATACTCTATGTATCATCAAATTGCTTTCGAGCTTTGAGAGCACAGGGTACGAGAAAGACTATAATACGAAAAGAGCACACTCAAGTACTGAGGTGCAAAACCATTAGCAGGATTTTAAAATGTATACAATGTTTGATAGGGAGCCAGTGCAGTGTTGACAGGACCGGGCTAATATGGTCAAACTTCCTGGTTCTAGTAAGAACTCTTTCTGCTGCTTTTTGGACTACCTGGAGTTTGGTTATTAAGCGTGCAGAACAACCACCCAATAAAGCATTACAATAATCCAACCGTGAGGTCATGAACACATGAATTTACATTTTTCATTTGAAATTGTGAGCATATGTCGTAATTTAGATATATTTTTAAAATTTTAAGAAAAATGCAGTTTAACAAATGCTACAATCGTGGCTTTCGAAAGAAAGATTGCTATCAAATAGCACACCTAGGTTCCTAACTGATGACGAAGAATTGACAGAGCAACCATCAAGTCTTAGACAGTGTTCTAGAGTTTAAATGCAGAGGTTTTAGGTCTTATAATTAACACTTTTTTCAGTATTTAGCCGTAAGAAATGATTTGTAATCCAGTTTTTTATATCAATTATGCATTCTGTTAGTTTTTCAAATTGGTGTGTTTCACCAGGCCATGAAGAAATATATAGCTGGGTATCATCAGCATAACAGTGAAAGCTAACACCATGTTTCCTGATGATATATCCCAAGGGTAATATGTAAAGCGTGTAGAATAATGGCCCTAGTATGGAACCTTGAGGTACTCCATACTGCACTTGTGATCGATATGATACATCTTCATTCACTGTCATGAATTGATGGCGGTCAGATAAGTATGATTCAAACCATACTAATGCACTTTCAATAATGCCAACAATGTTTTCTAGTCTATTCAAAATGTCCAGTAGCACTTACAGAGAAATACAACCAAGATCAGATGAAAAGAGCAGGTCATTTGTAACTCTAAGAAGAGCAGTGTCAGTACTGTGATATCCTAAATCCTGACTTTAAATCCTCACAGATACCATTTTTCTCTAAGAAGGAATATAATTGTGAGGATACTACCTATTCTAATATATTTGACAGAAAAGGGAGATTTGAGATCAGTCTGTAATTAACTTTGGGGTCATGTTATGTTATGTTTTTTTTTTTTTTTTTTTTTTTTTTTTTGATGAGAGGCTTAATAACAGCCAATTTGACAATGACAAATGAATAATAGTCAGAAGAGGATCTATGACTTCTGAAAGCATCTCTTTTAGGAGCTTAGATGGAATAGGGTCTAGCATACATAGCATAGCATGTTGTTGGTTTTGATGATTTAAAAAGTTTATAAAATTCTTCCTCTCCTATAGTCTGTTTTCTTCTTAAAGAGACTAAAAGTTATCAGATCTAGCAGTTTTTAATGCTTTTCTGTAGGATAGGGTACTTTCCCTCCAAGCAATATGAAATACCTCTAATTTTGTTTTCCTTTAGCTGCACTCCATTTTCCAGGGTGCTCTCTTTGGGGTGCGAGTGTGTTCATTTTGCCACAGTGTCAAACTATTTTCCTTAATCTTCCTTAAGTGTAAAGGAACAGCCATATCTAAAAAGCTAGAAAAGAGAGAGTCAATAGTTTCAGTTAGATCTTCAAGTTACTCTGAGCTATTGTATATGCTGAGGACTTGACAAGTGTTGTCTAACCCCAATAGAGCTCAGAAAGTCTAGAATGCTGATCCCAATGCATTTTTATAATTATCAACATTGATATTTAAAATCACCAACAATTATCTGCAGCTAGCTATAACTCAGATAGAAAATCAGTAAATTCTTTAATAAATTCAGCCCTTGGGACACATATTTTTTTCCCATAATAGAAGTCAAAATCTGAATGTATTCAAATCATGTGAACCCATGTTTTTTTATTACAGATCCATAAAAAAGGTACACAAGCTTTATCTTTTCAAAACGTATAAATATATACCATTAAGTTGCTTATATGTACACTTGAGATACAAATATACATACAGTATATACATATATGTAGGTATCAATATGCAGTATACAGAGGTAAATAAGTTACAAAAGCGTATCTTTAGAAATGGTCCTGTCCCAATGACTGCTTATGCAAACTTTTTATGAGAGTGTACTGACTGAATGGTGATTTGTGAAACACAGATATATTCATGTTCAGTGCGATTTCTGTATGCTGGTTTAAACTCATTGTTTTCCATATTTGTATTTGTCAAAGATATCTCAGCACGTTATGGTAATGAGGTAATGTCTGAATTATGTGAGGCAAAACAATAAAATTACTATTTGATGTCACCCAAACTAAATAATCTACCAGTGTAGAGATTTGTATATGAAAGTGCATATTTGAAACAAGCATCACTATGCAGATCTTCTGTGAGGAGTGAAAGGGAAAATATGTGTGTGTGTGTGTTGCTGGGCAGCTCAGATTGTGCTGTAAATCAGTGTGTTGTCACTCTCTCTGTGTGCTCAGACCAGATCACACTCCAGTGAGATCACACACATGTTTCCATGCCTACACACATAGTATTAATATTAGACATTGAGACAACTTCTCCCTAAATATAGTGAACTATTCCATAATTGTTATTCTTGATCCATTACATAACTTAAATAGCATTGTGAAAATAATAATTTGATTGCATTTTATTATTAATTATGATGGTGTGAGAGAGTTGATGAGGTTCTTGAATAGACATTTTGCATTTAAAATTGAATAAATAACAGAAAGAAAACACTCCAAATAATAAAATAGTAATAGAAAAATAAATAAAGTAATGAATATTGTCAGACATACCTGATAACGTCACAGGACATACTGGGCCACCAGTACTGAACCTGGAGGAGTGAGAGGATGTCCAGAGCCTAGTACATTATGAACTGAGCCCAGAAGGGGCAGTCGCTGAGATGTGGGAACACACGTCTTTCCTTCTGGGCCTCCCAGCAGAGCTGGTTCAGTGAGAGTGGCAGCTTGGATGTCCTTGTTGATATTCTATACAATGGGATTTACATCAGAGATGGAGGGAGAATTAGCTCAGGTTCTGAGGGTGAATCTGGTGAATGCATTCGTGCAATGCGTCCGCCTTACAATTACAATTGCCAGGCCAGTAGGTGATGCTCCCAGTGGGCTTGACTGGGATTGAGTCTTTTTGGTTCTTGTGGTCTGTAACAACTGTAAAGGGATGATTAGCTCCCTCCAGCCAGTGCCGCCACTTTTCCATGGCCAGTTGGATAGCGAGTAGCTCTGTTACCAATATCATAGTTTTGCTCCAGTGGGGTCAGTTTCTTGGAGTAATATGTGCAAGGCTGGAGGTGTGGAGGTTCGCCATACAGTTGTGACAGCAAGACCCCAACCCCGGTGGAGGATGCGTCCACTTCCACCACAAACGGGAACAGAGAATTGGGATGATGAAGGATGGGGATTGTGCTGAAGGTGGTCTCGAGCTGTTTGAAGGCTTCGTGGGCTCCGGAGTTCCAGTACAAGGACTTGGGCTTACCTCGGAGCAAAGAGGTTAATGGAGCTGAGTGCAGACTAAAATCCTTGATGAAGCAACGATAGAAGCTTACAAATCCTAGGAAGCTCTAAAGTTCCTTCACCGACTGGGAAAAATTTTACTCCATAATGGCCTTTACCTTCCCCTGGTCTATTTGAATTCCCTCTTGGCCGAGAACATGAACTGTGGGGTGATGTAACTCACACTTCTCCAGCTTCAGGTTGAGCTGATGTTGGTGAAGATTCTTGAGGAGCTTTTTCACATGATGGTGATGGTAAGCCAGGTTCCGGGAGTATGTGTATATCATTGATGTAGACGATTACAAAGTCATCGTGGAATTCCCAGAACACCTTGTTCATAAATCCCTAGAAGACAGAAAGGCGATTGAAAAGGCCATATGGCATAACAAAGTATTTGTAGTGGCCAAATGGGGTAATGAAGGCTGTCTTCCATTCATTGCCTTCCCGGATTCGAACAAAGTTAAGGTTCGAACGCGCTCCGTAGGTCCAGGTTGGAGAAGATGCATGCCCCATGGAGTTCCTCAAGAGTAGCTATCACCAGGGGAAGTGGATAAGGATGCTTCACAGTCTGGGAGTTTAGCACACGGTGTATAATACATGGCCTTAAGCCCCCATCCTTTTTACCCATGTAGAAGCAACTGGGAGCGGTAGGTGATGTGGAAGGACAAATGAAACCCTGAGAAAGAGCCTCCTGGATGTATTACTCCATAGTCTTGTGTTCTGGGATGGACAGGGGGTCCACTCGACCCTTGGGGAGTTTAGCTCCAGGCAGCAGGGCGATATCGCAGTCCCATGGCCAATGAGGGGGTAGGTGAGTGGCAGCTTGGTTACTGAAAACCTCCCAGAACACCACATAATCAGAAGGAATGATGGGTGTTTCCAATGGCTCGGGACTTTCGATGTGAGTGGAGGCTCTTTGAGCCATGCAAGGAGTTTGGGAAGGCTTGGGAAGGGCTGAGATACACTGCTGGAGTGTGTTACCTCACACAAGTCCCATCTGATTTCTGGAGAATGAGCCAGGGGCATCCCAGGATGATATCCATCGAGGGTCCCTCCAGTACCAGAAAAGTGATTCCACCTCATGAAAGTTGCCTATCTCAAGCCTCAGTGGTGGAGCTTTGAATTTAACCCGACCATGCCCTAGTGGTTATTTCTGGATGATTTTAACTTTGAGGTCCTGGGCTTGGCGTGTACAGGGCAAGTGAAGACATTTGGAGATTTCAGGTTCAAACTGAAGAGTACTCAACGCTGGACGTGGGGGTCGGACAGGGCAGGCTCCGATATAATCCGACATAGCAAATGTCTTCTGGCCCAGATCCAGGCCACGCAATCACTTTTCCCTCAGCCCAAGTACCGCAAAGTAAGTTAATCACCCTTAGCTGGCCCTGAACTGGGCCAAAACAGGTTTATTATTGGTGCCAATGCTCAGCCTTAAGTAAACCAGAATCCCTGAGCCACACATGAGCCTTATACAGCCCAGACACAACCAGACAGCAAGCAGTTTCAGCCAGATCTGGGCCGACACTGGTTGCTGTCTGGGATAAAGTACATTAAACTGAATAGGAAATCAGACTTAAAACCCACACATTATGTAACGTGCAAAAAAAACAAAAAACATACTGCATTGGTTTCTCTATTTATTTGTATAAATAACAAATCAACCAATAAAGAGTGAGTGTATAAAGTATACAGTCAATAAGAGAAACGTAACAGATAGACACGTGTAACCTAATCATAATAATTTATTGCAGATGTTTCAAAGAGCAGTACCACAGTAATCCAAATGCTGATATATTGCAGTTGCAGTCCGCTCTGGCAGAATATAATAGAATCGTGAGGAGCAGGGAATATTTAAATTGTTAAATGCAGAAAATACTATCCTGATCCACTCCGTCAAGGCATGCGTTTCTCATTCAAGACACGCACCACCGGAAACACGGCATGTCGCAATCTCTGACAAAACCAATGAGCGTTTGATATCGCTGCCGTAAAACTTGTTGTGAAACTTCTTAACGGCACATTTTTAAATAGTTACTATAGCTACAGAGGAAGGAGATACATATCGCCGATGAATGCGGTTTGAATTTGGATCTGTTCCTCACACCAAGCATCACATGGATACAGAGGATTTAAATAAAAATTAAATACTTTCATGATCATTTTATTTAATGCTTGTGCATGACAGCATACAAATAAAAATGCTAATACTATGCCCCATAGTAAACCAAATAAATATTACATGATAACGGTTCAATGATCCCTCTATCTCTCTCTTTTAATGTAAGGATTGTAATATTATTTGTACCAAGAATAATAATATAACATTTAATAAAATGATAATTAAGTGCAGTTTAATGCACTTGACTGATTTGCCTAATTTTGAAATTATAATGTTTCATTCTGTTTTGACTTGCCATTCCAAAGACTACATTTTAACAATACTACAGTTCATTAAAATGTATGTGATCATTTAACCATCTTTAATCTTGTTTATCATGGGTCACATAATATGCTGCCAGATCTTAGCCGGATTTGGGCCACATATCACTGGACTGTTCTGGGCCACACTCCTCCCATCAACAATCGGCCCTCATGTTGTTTGACGGATCACCGTCGTGCCGTCATTTCCACACATGGCCCAGCTCTGGCTGAAAGGGGACATGCCATTGCCGATAGGAAGCCAGCAGTGCCAGCTTGAGTCCACATTTTAAGTCCGTTTGCTATGTGGGATGGTCTGTGGCCATGCAGTAGAGGCAGAGTCCTGCTACGAGGCGAAGAGCACGATCAAAGGGAAAGAGCCATGTGGAGTCCACCTGCATGGGCTCTGGTACTGGGGGACTGGCTGCGGGTTCAGGAGTGTGGCAGGCTGACAAGCATTGAGCAATACGAAGTTATCCAATCCAACATTGTCATTATAAATTGCCATCTGAGTGCGGATTCAGGGATCCAATCCCTGCCGATAAGCGCTGAGAAGAGCTGCCACATGCCATCCACTGGACGCTGCCAGTGTTTAATCGTGGATGGGAGTGGTGATAAGGATCTGAAGACTGGAGAAGTTATGCTGAAAATTCACAGGAATAAACTACATTTTAACAACAAATAGAAAATGGTTATTTTAAATTGTAATAATATTTCACATTATTACTATTTTTACTGTATTTTTCATCAAATCACCAGACTTATCGACTCCAGACTTTTGAACAGTAGTGTGTCATTTTTATTTTATTTATGTTATTTTATTTTATTTTTTGCTGTTTGTTTTAATTGTATGTCCACACCAACACTGAGTAAAAAAATAAAAATAAAAATAAATGTAAATTTAGCTAAATTTTAGTTTTAGAAGAACATGTAAAGCTCTTAAAGTCTGAGTACCTCTTGAAAATGAATAATTCAGGGAAATCTGTGCACATTATCTGGAATCACCGTCATTAAGAGTAGATGTCTTCAGTGTCAAATAGACTTGGTCAAATATTTTCTATTGTCAAACTGAACAAGCATGTAATCTGATGCTATGATGATCCTCCAGAGCGGTTCCTCTAGGATCTGTCTGTTGTCTGTCTGTCTGTCTGTGTGTTTCTTCAGCTCTCACCTCACTGTGTCCTACAGGATGAAGTTCATCACAGGCTTCTGAAGCAAAGCCATCTTCTCTCCCTCACTCATTAGCATCCAAAAGGCCTGGAGGGGGTCGAGAGCGAGGGAGAGGGGAACAATTACTCTCCCTCCAGCCTTATTTTATCCTTTTCAAAGGCCAGGGTGATTAGGAGAGGAAAGTTTAGATTTCCTGAACTTGAAGTGGAAACGCAGCAGTGACAGACGCATCTCAGGACTCAATCCACATCTGTCTGAGAGCGGGGGAGCGAGCCTGACACACACACACACACACACACACTGCTGAAAACACACTTACAATACAGTCACTACTGTGCTACTGAAACCAAACCTAGCTAGTTTTTAACTGACTGGAATACACTTGTAAAATAAATAAACCAACCAGATAATTGTATCTTGAAATGTATTTTAAGTACTTTTTATTTAATAATTTATAATAATAATAATTATTATTTGTTTATTATTTTATCATATTTTATTTATTTATAAACTTAAATTAAAGCTAAAACCATAAAAAGCAATTTTCATAAACTAAATCAATAAAAAAGAAAGAAATATATAAAATTAACAAAAACTACTAAACATGACAATAGCAAATGTAACTAATCGTAACAGAAATGAACAGTTAGTAGTTATTAGTTAATAGTTATTTTGGAGCAGACAAAATTACATAATAACATGACAGACAGATACACAATATTCATAATAATAATAATAATACAAATAAAATAATAGTAACACAAAAAGGAAACAAAGTAAAAAGTAGTCTTTATTATATTAACTATAAAATTGCATGTATGCTTTACACTGTAAAATAAATTAATACTTTTATTAAGCAAAGATATAGTAAACTGAATCAAAAGGTGACAGTAAAGGGATTTGTAATGTTTTTGAATAATTATAAAGATTTGTATTTCAGATAAATAAATACATTTTTAAACTATCAGTTTATCAAAGAATAAAAAAATAGCATTATTCATCACATTAAAAATATAACACCCAATTTTGGAGTTTGACTGTCTCCACAGATATTAACAAAACAGCTGAATACTTATTTTGGTTACAGTGTGTGTGTGTGTGTGTGTGTGTGTGTGTGTCTTGTCTCTTTTATTTTCCAGGCCCTGACTCATCTGCCTGCTCTGTTTACTGATTTAGGCCGGAGAGGAGAAGTGTGGAAAATATGCATCTTCTCTTATAAGTGTCCTTTTGTGGAGCACCAGGCCTCTGTAATATTTCTCACTGAGGTGAGAGGATCCTAATGCCAGAGAGAGACAGCATCGCCTCTTAACCCCTCCAGCACCGAACACACACACACACACACACACACACACACACACACACACACCACAGTCAGCACACATACAAACACAGAGAAAAAACACTGGACACTGCAAATAATGTGCATTTCATCTAAATAAAAAGATCTGGATGAACTATTCAAGTGTATCAATGGAAGGAGATTGTACAGTTCAACAAGTACACGCAAAATTTTTAACTTGATACAAATTTGTGAAACCTGACACTCAAACAGCAGAAGCACACACCGAATCTTCAAAAGTTCAAATGTAATATCTTAGTTAATCTTTCTAAGCCCAAACATATTAATCACAAGTTGTGAATATCAAAGGCTGAGTGAGCTGATCGTTTTCTCACGTATATCGGAGAAGTATAGTGTGTGCGAGTGTGTGTGTGTGTGTGTGTGTGTGTGTGTGTGTGTGTGTGTGTGTGTGTGTGAGAGAGAGAGAGAGAGAAACAGAAGCTCAGGAGTGTGAGTTGATGTGATGACAGGCTGTTTGTTGCTCTGTAAATCCACTCAATCTGAGCTGAAAGGTGTGAGGGCCCTTCACATTTACGGCCCCTGAGAAGTGCAGACTACATCCACATCCTCTATCATCATCTCCAAGTGCAGTGCTGTTTAAAACACTTGATCTTAAACGACCATCACAGTTCTCCCTAAAAATTATATAATTATATAATTTTCAACATTTTAGATGTCTTTTTTTATTGCAGTTCACTGTAATGGTCATGTGGCATTCCATATTATTTATTTTTTTAAGTACCTCAATTAATATACTGTCTAGTTATAAGCATAACTCTTATCCCATATCATTTATTTTAATAAATACATATGGATGTTTTATAATAGGTTTAAGTTTAAGTATAATATATCACTGCAGGTGACACTTCCTTCTATCATTGTCTTATAAACTTGTAATTTCAAGTAACCTAATATAAACAAAATTATATTTATTGACCGTGAAATTCAGCACTTTAAATTAGAATCAGTAAGAATAAAAATATATATTTTAAAAATGGATAAATATTTAACATTTCTACAATTGCTTGCAAAAAAAAAAAAAAAAAGAAAAAAAAAAGGTAATTATTATTATTTATTTTTTTATAATTGAGTCGTAAACAGCTATAGGCTGTGTTTATTAATTCAGACATGGCTGCTGCTGGCTGGAGTCCTGCTGGATTAAGAAAGGTCACACATATCTGCTCCGGGCCATCATCCACACTTCAGTCGATGGCCGCGTCCTAATGGGCGTCCCAGTAAACACCAGCTTTCTCACATCAGTATCTGGGACAACAAAAGATTAGCATTATTCGCAAATATACAACTGAGTTCAAAGGCAGACGCTGTCTCTCTTCCTTCTTTTGTTTCAAAGACGAGTTCCCCAACAGAAAACAAGTCTGGATGAGGCTGCTCTCCTGCCACGTGTCCATGTGAAATCATGCTAATAATATCACATTAGCCTATATTAAAAATAATGATAAGAAGAAGAAATGGGCTATATTTAAACAATTTAATATTACGCCCAATTAAATCAGAACAAATACAAGTGCAAAATATGTAAAAGTTGCTAAATGATAATAATAATACAATACAATTAGAAGTTGCTATATTCAAAAACAGTAGCTTAAATGAATGAATTGTTTCAGGTCAGTTATCTGAAGTTGTGCTTATACTTTGCTCCTCATGTCATTTTATAATATTTTTTGGTAACACTTTATTTTAAAGTGTCTTTGTTACTCATGTTACATGTGTGTGCTTTTATAATAACAATATATTATCCATAATTAACCCTAAACTAAACCCTGATTCTAAACCTAACCATATAGGCCTAGTGAGTATATAGGCTACATATAGTTAATTATTATTAATATCAAATAATACGTCACCTTAAATAAAGTGTAAACTATTTTACATAAAAGGCCTGTATCTTAAACGCTTTTCATTGAGTGTGCTCTGTCAACACTTCAGCGCTTTGTAATGGGCCTCTATTTATGTCAGGAATATACTTTCCGTTTTGTGGGGACATATTATCGGGCGCGAGGGGCGTGGTCTGGCGCAGTGGGCCACGCCCCGAAACAGCGGGAGCTCCGTATATCGGCTCTTTAAAAAGACTCCGGCGCGTTAAAAGGCAGATCGAGACGCGCTGTCAAGGCATCGCAACCCAACGGGATTTAGTGAATTCGGACTTCTATTGATTTGATCGGAAATATGTCTTCCTCGAGTCCCGACCAGCGCCTGGATCACCTCCTGAGCGCCGTGAAGAGCGAGTTTCAGGAGGGCAGCGAGAAGGGCGACGCGTCGGAGCGCGATATTAAACTCTCGCTAGAAGACGCGGAGCTCTGGAGCAAGTTCAAAGAGCTCACTAATGAAATGATTGTCACTAAAACTGGACGGTACGTTGAGATTTGACGAGATGCAAAAAAAAAAAAAGGTGTTTTTGAAGTTTTTTTTCATGAATGTTATTTAAAAAAAATAATACCAACTAAAAAAAAAAACGTTTATTTATTTTTATGTTATTGTATTATTTTTTTTTTAATCACGAACGCACTCGGTGGAATTTCGCGCCGGTCATGCTTGAGGACATTTTTGTAGCGGTCTAAAAATTTTTCAGCCGGCAATAGTCAAAATTAGTTGATAATAAATATTCTCGTTGAGTTGGAGATCTGTTAAAATGTTTTTGACCGGTCTTTGTCTCCTCTTCTAGGCGGATGTTTCCCGTGCTCAGGGCCAGTGTCACCGGTCTGGACCCCAACGCTATGTACTCTGTCCTGCTGGACTTCGTGGCAGCCGATAATAATCGGTGGAAATATGTGAACGGTGAATGGGTGCCGGGAGGGAAACCTGAACCGCAGAGCCCGAGCTGCGTCTACATCCACCCAGACTCACCCAACTTCGGCGCGCACTGGATGAAAGCACCCATCTCCTTCAGCAAAGTCAAACTCTCCAATAAACTCAATGGAGGAGGACAGGTAACGACACTCAGGCACAAATACAAAAATAACAATGCAACAAATGCAATCATATTAAATCATATACAGTTATGTTATACTCAGTATGAACTTTCACAACCATTATTTTTTAGATTATGTTGAACTCTTTGCACAAATACGAGCCCAGGATTCACATAGTGAAGGTCGGAGGGATCCAGAAAATGATCAGCAGTCAGTCTTTTCCTGACACTCAGTTTATAGCGGTCACAGCTTATCAGAATGAAGAGGTGAGAGTTTGTTAAATAACGCTCGAGGTGTGTCCTCAATCTTTAGGATTTTGCATAAAGAACATTTTCCTCTTCATTAATGCGCTCTAATGCATTTTCAGATCACAGCTCTGAAGATCAAGCACAACCCATTTGCCAAAGCCTTCCTGGATGCCAAAGAAAGGTATGCAATTACTTGATGATGAGATTGATTTAGATTTTGTTATGCACTTATTAACGGCAATTTATTTGTTGTCACATTAACAGAAGTGACCACAAGGACGTCCCAGACCACAGCACTGACAACCAGCAATCTGGATACTCGCAACGTGAGTAAACTATTAAAAATCCCCTCACACAGTCTCTTATTGCATATTTACCACACGTGTCTTCCTCCAACAGTCGGTGGCTGGTTCCTGCCCAGTAACGGCCCTATGGGCCCCAGCAGCAGCCCTCCTCAGTTCAACGGGGGCCCGGTTCACTCCTCCGGCTCGTACTGCGAGAGATACTCCAGCCTGAGGAACCACAGAGCTGCTCCGTACCCCAGCCATTACCCCCACCGCACCTCCACCAGCAGTAAGAGCCCATTATACACCCCTAAAATAAAGCATCGACCATTCCACGAAGAACCTCAAACATCCATGGAATCTTTCCATTCCACAAAAGCTTCTTCAGATTTTTAGAATGTTCAGTACACCAAGGAAAAAAGTTCTTTAGAGTTTTAGAATGTTCGTCACACTAAAAAAAGGGTTTCCTGAAAGAAACATTTGTTCTTCTGTGACATCACTGTGAAAACGCCCTTTTGGGACCTGATTTTTAAGAGTGTTGTTTCTTCGACCAGAAAGGTTTTTATTGTATATTTGGGTCCATGTGTTAATTGCTTGTGTTGTGCTTGTAGATAACTACATGGACAGCTCTTCAGGAAGTCTGGCTTCTCACGACAGCTGGTCGGCGCTGCAGATACCCAACTCCAGTGGCATGGGCTCCCTGTCCCACAGCACCAACACCACCTCCAACACCAGGTCAGTGCTTCTGCATCTGAACACAGATCTGTTTTTATAGTGGATTCGCTGGCTAATCGTGTGTTTTCTGTGTTACAGCCAGTACCCAAGCTTGTGGTCGGTGGCGGGGACGACCCTCACCCCCTCGGGCTCAGCATCGGGGTCCATCTCGGGCGGCCTGACGTCTCAGTTCCTGCGCGGCTCCTCGGTGTCGTACTCAGGGCTGAGCTCCTCTCTGCCCGTGTCCTCTCCCTCCTCTATGTACGACCCGGGCCTGAGCGAGGTGGGTGTGGGAGACGCTCAGTTCGAGAGCTCCATCGCCAGACTCACCGCGTCCTGGACGCCCGTGGCACAGAGCTACTGAGAGCCATCAGACTGCGACTCTCTGGACTCCATCCTACAGACGCTGGGCAGAAGAGCGTCTCGTCGGTTCGACTATCAGAAGGCCTGTGCGAAAGGAAACGGGTTGATTTTCTCAACTGATATCTGTATGGTATTGTGGCATAAAGTAATGACGAGAGACAATCACTTAATCATAGAGGATCTATATTTGCAAAAACCGTTTGGGGCCAATTATGGTGTTTTTTGTTCTTAATAATATTATCTAAAAGATTAATAAGACCAAATCATGCTGTTAATGACTGATTAAAATGTATATGTGTGTAAATAAATAGAAACGGAGGGCCATTTTCATGGTTTTACGGGATGTAACAGTAAGGTGTTTTCTGTAGAGCGGGAGAAAGACAGACTTTGCTGTTTAGATTGAGAAGGTGAAAACGGTTCGAGCTTCGTCTGCAATCCATCCATCCTATAAAGAAATCATTTGTACATATCTATCTATTTGTATTTGTTGAACTCTTTGTGAGTTTTATTTATGTCCACTTAATAATAAATTAAACATTTCTTTCTGTCAAACATTTGTCAGTAGTCTACTTTCCTTGTATGTTTCTTAATGCACGTGTTTACTTTTGGTTTGTTACATAAAACCAGATATAATTATTGTACATCAATTAATAATTTTTTACAACTTTAAAAAGTACTTTTTTTGCACTGACCTTTAACCTCTCTTAATGGTTTAGAGTTCAAAGCTTGAGGTCAACGTTGTTTAGTATTTTTTTTTTTAGAAATCAATACAGATTCAGCAAAGATGAATTGATTTGATTAAAAGTGACTAAGCTTATACTGTTTTAAAAGATGTCTGTTTCAAGTAAATTCTAATTTATGTTAATAATTAATTACATTCCATTTTTATTTATTTTTTCTGTCAAACACAGCCTCGTATTTTATTAAATATATTATTTACATTCAGCTTGTTCAAAATTTTCCATATGTAAATCTTGACATTGTAAAGAAATTTTTAACTAAAATGTCTTAATTATTAATTGGTTAAATGGTTGTTTGCTATGAGACGGCAGGTTTTTAATATTTGCTTGTTCAAAATACATTTTAGCATTTATTTCTAAATTACCCATCAACCATTAATAATATGAAAACAAACAAGTTATTATTTTTTTCAGGTCTTTCTCTACACAAATATGTCTAGCCACTTGAAGTCTTCTTACAGTTCTGTTATTTCGTGTTTATTGTCATCTTTTTGAGATATTAATTTGAGTGGTGTATAATCCGTAGACTGGTCAGGTGGATGAATGAGTTTGTGTGTGGTGAGCAGCAGCAGGTGTGTGTTAAGTGAACGCTGTAATAGAGATTCACAGCATGTGATGAGCTTCAGTCTCTCACAGCGCTTCGTTACAATCTGCAGATCTGTGTGACACATGCTCAACACATCGCAAAAAAAGAGAGAAAAAATCAATAACAATACGCAACTGATCCCCACTTCAGTAAGAAATTAAAAATGACAAAACTTACGAAAAGATTCTAAATAGAATGTGACACATTCACAAACATTATAGAAAAGTTGCACACAATTGCATTAAATAACTTTTTTTTTCATATTTGTCATACTTCTTTTATGTAGTTTATTATTATTATTATTATTATTATTATTATTATTATTATTATTATTATTATTATTATTAGTTTCAATAATACTACTAGTAACAATAAAACATTACTAATATACTTCTCTTACCACTACTACTAATATTTATTATTGTATTAGTAATAATATATTACACAATATATTGTTTTATTATTTTAGTTTTATTTACTATTCTTGCTATTAATAAAATCAATATTAATAATACTAATATACTATTACTATAAATTTTTACTACCAATACTTCTATCAATACTTATAATTATAATTTTAATATAGATTAATATAACAATAAAAAATAATAAACAGCTTCAAAAACACTTCTAGTAATAACAAAAACAATGCTAAGGCTACTAATACTAATAAATAGTAGGATATTAAATAATGTATTGTTGCTATCATTTGTATATTTAATCATAATCAGAGACACAGACACACACACTCACACTCACACACACACACACACACACACACACACATACACACACTCAGAGACACACTCACACACACACACACACACACACACACACACACACACACACACACACGTCTCACTGACGGTGCTGGAGATCTGTGCTCTGAGGCTGTGATTGAGCACTCAGCACCTGAGCGTAAATGAAGACTGAGGGTCACAGGGCCACAGGCAAACAATAATGAAGGAGCAATGTGACAGCCAGCTGTGTGTGTGTGTGTGTGTTTCCAGGGTAAAGAGCACAACCCATGAAAGTTAGTCTTTCTAAACAGATCTCTATTGACCCGTGGATGATCTGAACTCTCACAGCATGAATCCTGAAAAGCTCTTTGTAAACCACATGAGACACAGACTGCTGTATGAGCACTTCTTTATAATACACAGGGTTTTATTGTGTGAGACACAATCTTGTAATAAATGAATAACAACTTAGACAAGAACAACCTACGCGCTGGTGCTGTCAAGAGAAACAGAGCTGAAATGAGTGCACTGCATGCTTTCACTTGCACTGAATATACAGTGTTCATAAGTTTAGGGCATTATGCTTCTTGATTGATACTTTTATTCAACAATGATGCATTAAATCAGCCCAAAGTGACAGTAAATACATTTATAATGTTACAAAAGATTAGATAAATGCAGCCTTGGTGAGCAAACATTTTATTTTTTTTAAAACATTAAAACAAAAGTTTCGAATGTTCAGCAGAAAACTTTTCAAATGATAATAATACAAAATAAAATCCTAAACCTGTAAAAATGAAATGATGTGTTTCCAAACAATACGGACACTTATAAATGTCTGGATGTCATTGCATTACAAAACAAAGTATCAAACCAGTATCACCTGCTTTTAGATGCATCTATCATCTCAGAACTGACTTTACAATTTCAATGCATTTTTGCAATAACTTTTAATCAACACTGTTTTTCTGATGTTTGGTGGATGCATGAAGTCACTTCTCCTCATATACACACAGGAGTCCTAGATCAACCGCAGGTGTAGAGCATCACACGAACTATCAGCATCATCCACTGTTGTATGAAAAAGTGTGTTTTACTGCCACCTGCCCTGATCACTGATGAGTCTGAGAGCATGAATCAGCTCTTTGTGTGCAAGATGTGGATCTGCAAACTCTTAACAACACACACACACACACGTTTGTTTCAGTGAATTGTGGGAGCCTGTCTGTGTGGATGCCTGTTCATAATAGCTTCATTGGGTCTTTACCTCTGTCTTCCTGGCAAGTGTGTCTTCTAAATACGCTCTAGAAAGTGTGTTTGGCACACAGGTGAGGAGAGGAAGGCCTGCAGGACCCTCGCTGTGAGGACAGTTCTCTGAAGTGTGCTGTTTGGTCATATAGAGCTCAACCGTCCACAGTCTGCTGGTTAACACTGCTAACATCGCATGTGACTGAGAAGATGCTGTGTGTTTATGATACATTAGTCCTTCTCTGACTGAGACTGATTATGTGCTCTGTATTCATGCAGTTATTCTTTCTATGTAGTTGTTTCAATCAGTTTGTAACATTGCCCGTGTTATAGTACGTACATTTTAGCATGTTTTTACAGAAATAATATACTTCAAATAACTGAATATGTATCTAATTTTTTTTTAGTTAGCATTTCTTGCACTTAAATGTATTGAAATATTAAGTGCACTGACAAGCCTTTATGTTAAAATATTTTATTTTATAAAATATTTTAGCCTTTATGTCGTTTCTAATGAGACCTTTATGCTATCTATTTATTTGTCATTACACATTTGTAATGATGAAGTTGCAGTTCAATAAACAGTAGTCAACATTTGAAGTGGATCAAAGAAGAACACATTTTGGTTTTAGGTTTAAGGACAACTTTTGATGAAAGGTATTGATCTACTTCAAATGTTGTCTACTATATTTAAAATATATCATCTTTAAGACACACTACAGTTACATTTTTGATCAGGTACATTATATGTGCTTTAATTTATTCAACACATCGAAACAAACACAAAAAGATTAATAATGCATAACGATTCATGTACACTTTAAGTACACTTAAATGTCCTTTTTAGTGCTGTCGAATGATTAATCGTGATTAATCGCATCCAAAATAAATGTTTTTGTTTACATAATATATATATATATATATGTGTGTGTACTTTTTATTATTATTTATATATAAACACACACACATGCATGTATATATTTCAGAAAAATATTATGTTTCTATATTAAATATTATACTATATAATATAAATTACATGAATATAAATATATACATGTAAATATTTTCAAAATATATACTGTATGTGTGTGTACTTATATAGAAATAATAAATATACACAGTACACACACATATATTATGTAAACAAAAACTTTTATTTTGGATGCGATTAATCGTGTTTAATCATTTGACAGAACTAGTACTTTTATTTAATTAACTTTATATTATCTACATGTATACAGTTTATGAAACATATATGTTTAAGATTCGAACTTCACTACAAGTGCACATTCAAAACAATTAAGTGCACTTCTTTTTCAGAAGGTCAGAATTAGATATTTATAGCCTAACATGAACCTAATTTGATAGCAATTTTAAGCTTCAGATCGATGTTGTGATTTTGCTCTGTTGGGTCGATGGTGATTTAACAGTTATGCTGTCACTTTGAAAGACTAAACTTGAATTAATACCTTAAATTTGGCAAAATAGTGCCAATGCTCCTTAACATGTTATGAAATGAAGAGTTTTTTTCCCCTTCATAACATTTTAAATGATGGACTGGAGTGGTGTGGATGATTGTGATGTTCTGATCAGCTGTTTGGACTCTCATTCCGACGGCACCCATTCTGATCAATTACTGAGCAAGTGACGTAATATTATATTTCTCCAGATCTGTTCAGATGAAGAAACAAACTCATCTACATCTTGGATGGGTGAGGTGAACTATTTATTTAAAACATACTCCTTTAGTGGTCAGTGTCAGCCCATGTTTTATGATTTTCCCAAGGCGCAGAATAGCAGCACATGACAGTGAATGTTCTAGATGCCTCGTTTCCATCAACAATTCCAAAGCGTCTTCATTTCCCGGTATCGGTGCAGTCAGTGCAGATGAGTGCATGACTGGGTAAACACTTGGGTTATAATGGCAAGTCTGAATGCGAGGGCCTGTGGATGAGTTATGGGTCCCTGCTGCCAAAAACAAGTCGTCAAGTCTGGAGCGGCCCGTCCTGGAGCTGTGTTTGCCCATCATCTCTCTTGCCTTTCACCCCCACACAAACCCACCTCACCCTCTGATGTCTGTGTGCCTTCGTTAATGAAGAAATTCTCGTACCTGGGTGAGACATAGCTGTCAGCTGAGCTACTCCAGCTCTCTATCCTGGGCTGAGCAACATACACCCACCCACAGCAGTCTCGAAAAAAACACATTACAGATGACCAGCTTTACCACGTCTCTCAGAATAACTGATGAAACATCACAAAGCAGATCTCTTTAATATCTCTATAGCTTCTAGACAGCATTGAGATTAAATCGAGAGCAAATGGAGACCTCTGAAAGTCTCTAACTCTTTTTGCTTGATGCTATGTCCTGTGGTGTGCCACAAGGCTCTGTGCTCAGCCCTCTGTTGTTTAGCCTGTATATGCTTTCTCTTGGCAAGATTATTAACGGTTTTAATATAATATCTTATCATTGCTATGCCGATGAAATTCAGTTCATATATATATTTTATCCATATATATTTTGATTAGTCCTGATAGTCTGGATAAACTGTCAGAGCTACATGTTTTAACAGTCATGTCTGAAGTCTGTAGTTCGTTCATGTTTTTTCCCATCTCAGGAACATTGCTCAGAGTAGATCCCTGGTCTCAAAAAAAGAGATGGAAATGCTTGTTCATGCCTTTATCTCATCACGATTGGATTAAGGCAATGTTCTGTATACATGTTTGAACAAATCTTCTATGGAGCGGCTACAAGTTAGACAGAATGCAGCTACAAGACAAGGTCCCACATTACTCCTGTATCTAAATACCTTCATTGGCTTCCTTATGCTTTTAGAGTGCAGTTTAAATTGTAGTTATTAATTATAGAGCCTTGCATGGTCAGGCACCCTCCTATATTCAGGATTTATTACTTGCACACTCTCCCGGTCAGTCCTCAAGCTCTTCCGACCTGGTCCTTTAACTATTCCCAGAACACGTGCTTTCTGTGCTGTGGCTCCGAGGCTCTGGGACTCTCTACTCTAACACTGACCACTTTGGGTGTCTTAAAGATACAACTCTTTGGACAAGCTTTTAATTAACAGTTAGGTTGCTATTAAATATCTGGGATATTGGTTATCTACTTTGTTTTGATTTTATGTTTTATTATATATTTGACTGCATGTGTGTTTGACTTGTTTTACTGATATCACTTTAAAGCACTTTGTGACTCTTTTCTATGAATGGTGCTGTATAAATACATTTAACTTATTTACTTACTTGAGAAACTTCCATCACACTTTCGTTTGAGGACCAGTTCTCACTATTAACTATGACTCTTGCCTCAGTAAAATCATAATTTGCTGCTTATTAATAGTTGGTAAGGTAGATGTTAAGTTTAGATGTGTTGTAGGATTAAGGGATCTAAAATATGGTCACACAGAACAAGGCATTAATATGTGAATTTATAAATACTAATAAACAGACAATATGCTATAAAATGCTGTAAGCAACTTAATAGTGAGAACTGGTCTCTAAACTAAAGTGATACAACAAATTCATATAGAGACAGATTTGCCAATGTCTGCAATAAAAAGATCTCAACCGAAACTCAAACACTTCTTGTCAAATTATACAAATAGACATTGTTATCAATAAGCACACTTTTAAAAAGAGTATTTATTAAAGAAATAATATACTTTAAAATACATACAATCTGAAAGTATTGCTTTCAGACACTTAAATGCATGATAATATTTTAGGTATTAAATTATCTCAACATTGCAATGCTTTTTCGACCAACTTAAAATTTCATATTTTTATTTATTTATTACTTTTGTACTGCTGAATGTACTGACTAGCATTTATGGGTATCTAAAATATACGTTAATGTAATTTCTATTGAAACTTCAATGTCAAGTATTTGTGAACCTGGACCATAAAAAGGGTATACTGCATAAATAAGCTTCTCGTTGATAGATGTATGGTTTATAAGGATCAGACAATATTTGGTGAGAGATACAACTATTTGAAAATCTGGAACCTAAGAGTGCAAAAAGATAAAAATATTGAGAAAATTGCCTTTAAAGTTGTTTAAATGGAGCTCTTCGCATAAAAGTAAAATGGATCATTTTGACCCATACAATGACCCATAGCCAAGTTGTATTAACATAAGTTAATGTATTAACAACAAACACAATTTAACAATGCAATTTATAATATTAACTTATTTAATTCTTTACAAATGTTGCTCATGTCAGTGTTAGTGAAGATACTTTATGAACGGTCCTTTCGATGGTCAAAAACATTAATAACAGCTGTGCACAAAGCTTTATTTCAGCTAAAATCTTTGAACAGTGGCTACTAGATTCAGCACACTTAAGAAATCAGGCTTTTCTAAAGAACAATTAATATGTATAGCCTAATTATTCTAAGAATAAAGTTAGAAAAATCTTATGAATAATTCTGTACAAGGTCACAAATGTGAGTGAATTGGTGAAAAATTTATATTTTTCATGTCAAAATCCTCAGGTGATTTTGCTCTTGCTGGGGTCAAAGTGCTCCCAAATACAAACTGTTAGTCTGGATAATATCACTTGTCGTCTTTGTGGTCTGTTAAAAGGATGATTAAAGTTACAGTTGCATTAATATCTGACTGGGTCTGAATCCATAAAGTTCAAAAGAGTCTCTTAGGTCTTAAAAAAAAAAAGGTTTCATGTAGGCTTTCTCCTGTGTAATTCTATCATCACTACAGTAAAACTGTGCTAATTTAGTGTTAGTCGCCACTGTCTGTGTATTTTAAATGTAATTATTCATTTGCTTTATTTGATAACAGAGACAACAACTCGTTTATTTTACTGTAGTAACTATTGTAAGTAACAACCGTAGCGAGCATGCTATTTTGTCAAATCATTGTGTAAGGTGTTCAAGGGCGCCACCTGATGGCTGGGAGAGGAACAACAGTTTCCGGTTTTCACAGAAACAGCATGTAATCATTTGCCAACACTGCCCTCTTGGGGTGCTTGAGACAGCCATATGACATACTGTTGACATTATATAGATTTAAACTGGTCAAGATCAACTAGTATTAAAGCACCTGCTAAATACATAAATGTTAAAGCAATAAGAGCTTTCATCATAATAATGCCATCAAGCTTTGAGGAGTGTTCAGTAATTACACAGTCTTACCCCAAAGTGTGTCACTCTAGCCAGCGACTGCCAACACACTACTGACACAAACAGGGAGGGTTTGAAATGATTTATTAAAAAAAATCAACACCAAGACATGCTGTATTATAACACTTCCATCACAACAACGGTGAAACTGTTAGACAAACAGTCGTAGAACCGAAAACAAACTCCTGTAAGTGAGGTAAGACGAGACTCAGGTCACATGGCTCTCAGCTGAACTTGGCTTTGGAGAAGTCCATCTCTGGATGCTGAGCCATGAACCTGCAGACACACCAAACACAAGAACAACATCAGAGCAGACCTCGAACTAAAACACACAGGTCTGCACAGACCCAGGGCATTTCTACACAATACCGCTGGAAAGTTAGTGGTCATTATGATAGTTTGATGTTTGTGAAAGACGTCTGCTGTACGGTGCCCAGGAGGGGACATGTTCGGTTCACTTAGTTTTGTCGCGACGTCTCAAGATCTTATGTTGAGAGAATTACATATTTTTTTTCACATAGGCAGGAGTCTAAAGTGTAAACACACATGTGTGACCAAAACATGGCATTATCAGAGAACATTTTTATCCATGCCACTATTTTTTAATCCTCTTTTTATTCAATATTTGTATATTATTATTATTATATAACTGTAACGTAATAATAATAATAATAATAATATATGAACTGGTTAGGGCTATATTTTTGTATTTGTTGTTATAGTTGCTTATTTTCTCTTTCGTGTATCACGATACCTTATTAAGGTTCTGTATAATTACACTATTATTATTAAGCTTTATTGGCATGTTGAGCATTTACAGTAAGCTATTTATTACAGAAGCATTCAGAACGTTAAGTAAAGAGATAAAAAAAAATCAAATACTTTATGGATATAAAAATAACCAATAATAATAATATACAAATATTATAAAATAAATAAAGAAAAGGACGATGAACTTGCAAGACTGTGGGATGGATAAAAAAAAAAGTTTTCTTGTAGGAATATTTTAGTTTTTGCACTTTATGTAACATTTATTCGTGATAAACTTAAATCACATGCAATACAGTCTGGTAGCCTAGGCCTTTGGTTAATATAATAACTTAATAATGAAATTATTTTTATAATAATTTCTTTATTCAGAATAAATTACTAAATCAGTCTCTGATAAGAAAGACCTTGAGAAACTGATGTGATCTGGTGGCCACGACATATGAACACGTCTCATCCTGGTCACCATACTGCTGCACTTACTGATTTATGTGAATATCAGTCATATTGTGAAATAATATTACAATTTAAAATAACTTTTCTATGTGAATATACAGTAAAATGTAAATTAGTCACATGATCCTTCAGAAATCATCCTAATAAGCCGATTTGCTGCTCAAAAAACACTTCTGATTATCATTAATGTTGAGATCAGTTGGGCCGATTAATATTTTTCTGGAAACAGTGATACTTTTTTATAAAAAAAATAATTCATTTGCTATATAAATCTTTTGCAGCATTATGAATGTTTTATTAGTTTAATGTTAGCTCACTGAATAAAAGCTATCTAGTACTGAAGAGACAGTGATGAGGGTCTGCTGGGGTTCTCTCTATGACATCACTTCCTGTTTTGGTCTGTGTGTTCTTACTTCTTCATGATGTCCTGTTTCTTCTGCTCTTCGGAGGTGGGCAGCCCCATGGATTTCTGCCTCTGATCGTACATCATCTTCTCCACCATGCAGCGCGTCTCCCCGTCCAGATCCGACAGCTGAGCGCGGTCAGTTTAAAACACGCCACCAGATGCAAGAGTGCGATTAATCACCTCGTCTTGTAATAATCAAGTATGAATCAGTCTGCACTAAACTCCTGAAGTTTCATCAAGCTGTTTTGAGTTTGCTCTTACCTTGGAGTTCTCCGGGCAGATCTTCTTGGTGTTGAGTTCGGGGTCTGTGGTCACTAACCTGCTCCACCACTCCATCTTGTTTATCTGGAATAAACATGTGCATCATAAGTCTGTCGGGCAAATCACTGACTCCAATGAACTCCATCTATGCATGTTTTCTAAGGCTATCAAAAAAAAATATATATATAATTTCGAATATTCGTTGGAATTTAAAATAAAATCCACATTCAAATGCAAAAACATTGCATTCAAATTTTATATGCATCATGCTTCCTCATCAGTGGTCGCACGAGATGAGGTGACGATGTGTCGTTGAATTTGAATGTTTTTCTTAGTCTATCGAGTTGAAGACACTAGATGCAGCGCTGCGGTGCTGTTCATTCGACAGACTGAGGTAAAAAGAGAACATTAAATGTGGAGAAAATCTTGTTTACGTCTAAACTGAAGGCAAGCCGTTCACGCAGAACACACACTTATCACATTTTCTAGAGGGACATTATGAAAGTTGAACTTTTAAAATCATGTCTCAAGACTTTATGGTGTTTTTTCCGCATTCCAATGCCTCTCGTGTTTTTAAAAGAAAAATTACTCTTTGTGATTGGTTTTCGGTCCTTTGAATTAAACTATACATACATGATGCTGCTTTGGTTTTTTTTTTATTGTTTAACCAACTTAATTATTTAAGTTTTTTTTTTTTTTTTTTTTAAAGATCGTCATGCATTATTAAAATTTTGCTCAATGCGCCCTCTGGTGGCCTAAAGGGCAGTAGCTAAAAGCTTTTTTCCCTTATGCCTTTTAAATCTGAAAATGTATATTATTAAAATTACAAAATTTGAATTTAGAATTGAGTTTTTCTGTCATTTTGACAGCCCTGATGTTGTTTCTCCTCCATACCTTCTCAAAATGAATGGTGAGCACTTTGCCGTCCTCTATGAGCCAGGAGCTCTCGTCCACCTTCACCTCGTGGCTCAGCTGTCCGTCGATCACAGGCGGATGACCCTTCAGTCCCACCTTCAGCGAACGCCGCTGGATGTCAACCACAACGTCCTTCCCCTTCAGACGGAAACTCACGTCGAACGGCACGACCAGCTGCGAGAGGAGACACATCACACACTCCTGGTTTGATACTGGGACAGACTTCATGACAAGCTTTCCTTCATGTCTTTATGCAAAAAACTTGATTGTGGGTAAAGTATTACCATTGCTATTTATTTATGATGTTTAGGAAATTGTTTTCACACTCGTGCTCCTAAATACATTTCCACAGTTTGCACTAGTAGTCGACCGATATGTGTTTTTTGACAGCTGATGCCGATATCTGAGGCTGACAGACGACATGTTTTAAATAATAATTACTATTAATATTTAAGAAATTTACACACTTCACAAGATCTCACAGCAGGATTCAAGTTCAAGTTTGCAAGGTCTGTGAAATTAAATGTTCATTAGACATTCCGTCATAATTTAAACAAATCTTTGAAAGGGAGAAAGTATTTTAATGTTTGCCTTTCTTTAACTAATAGGCCTGATATAAAAGAAATCGTTATAATACTTTCTATTAGACAAAACAGTTAACGATGACCAAGAGAGAGAGTGAGAGCAGTGTCCTGCTTCGAACACATCGCCCAAGCAGAAAAACTTATTGCCGATGCCAATATTTGAAAAATGTCAAATATCCTCCGATATATCGGTTTTGTCGATACATCGGTTTTGTCGATAAATCGGTTGACCACTAGTTCACACACTTCTATTTTAAGTAGCAAATGTGAATGAAATGCTCACACTTTAAAATAAAATAAAGGAATAAGACTCACGTCCACTTCAGACAGGGTCTGCGTCCAGCGGTAGTTGGAAAGGTCTGCTCCGTTCCCGGAATTGGGCTTTATCTTGTCTTTGTCCTTTTCATCTTCCTCTCCTTCGGAGTCCGTCTGAGACACACACACACACACATCAGAGAACAGACACTTATCTAGAGCCGCTCAAAAACACATCCTCAGCTCACTTTACACTCGTATATTTGACAATAATGAAATAAACCTCACGTACCCCTTTTCTGTCTTTTTCGGATGTATCGCCGTCTGTTTTCTCAGGTACTTCTACAGTTTTCTTTTCTTCTTTTGTCTGAGAAATAGTAAAAGACGTGCTTACGTGATTTTAAAGGGACAGCATACAAAGAAATGAAAATTGTGTCACCGTTGACTAAAGCTAGTATCGTTCAAACCCAGTAGACACAGGTTCCCTTAAAAATATCTTAATTTGTGTTTCGAAGCCCTTTGGGTTTGAGTTAATGTTTCATTTTTGGGTGAACTACGCTTTTGAGGTGTAATAGCATTTGGGTTGAGCAGATTTGGTTTCACAGGCTAATACATCAACAGGGAAGAAATCAGTTTGATGAATGTTAATGGTTTAAGTGTCTCTCACTTGATTTAGTTGTGCCTGGAGTCTGTCGGCCTCCTCGTCTGTGATCTCTTTGATTCTGGGCTCCTCGGTGTCCTGCTTCCTCTTCTTCTCCTCCTCCTTCAGTTTTGCAGCTCTGTCACTCTTCTCCTTCTTCTCCTTCTCTTGTCTGGACTCTTTCTCTTTCCTGACTTTGAGGGCGAGCTGATTGTGATGAGCAAACACCTCTTTAACCAGCTACAGGACATAGAAAGGGAATGCAGATCAATCATTGATTGGTGCTCAATATGTGCTGAATTTAAATTAAGAAAAAACTAAATCGAATGCAGAAAAATCTGAGTTGTATGGACTAGCGTTATGCAGCATCTTTGACTTTTATGGACCTTTATAGCCTAAATCGATTGTAATTTTATGGAAAATAGCCTTTTTTGCAACTGAATGATTGACTGATTGATTTATATACACTATGAATCAAACAGTGTACGGTTGGCAAAAAAATAAATTAAGGAGTCACGTAAGGCCCTGATATCCTTCAAACGAAATCGAAGAATGAACTGATATGACGTAATTTCGAACAAAATAAGGCCAAAACGCAGGTCGTTTTGAGTTTGTTTCGGCGGTTCGAAACAGCTGACCAAAGCGAACTTTCTGGAGGAGTTCGTTTATATCTACAATATATTTTAAAAAGTAATTTATTCCTGTGATGCGCAGTTGAATTTTCAGCAGCATTACTCCAGTCTCCAGTGTCACGTGATCCTTCAGAAATCAGCATAATATAATGATTTCTGCTCGAGAAACATTTCTGATTATCATCAATTTGGTCAAAAAGTTTTGCAACTTTACATTTTTGTGCGATTCCTTTTTTCCGATATTCTTTGATTAAATAAATAAATATACATACACACACATACATACATAAATAATTCTCAAATATTTCTGAAAAGTACAGAAAGAAAGCATCAAAATCCAGACCTTCTCTGGGGCTCCAGACTCTCCTCCAGTGAAGAAATCTGTTTTCCTTCTTAGAAAACTGAAGAATGTGTTCACCAGCTGTTCATAATAATAATAATAATAATAAGAATGAGAATGAATGAGATGCCAAGAGTGATAGAAGATATATCACACCAAACATACAACTTCTCACTCTCACACTCTCTCTCTCACACACACACACACACACACACACACACACACACACACACACACACACACACACACATATATATATATATATAACGTTACATACATATCTATGAAAATAACACTAACTAATACAGTTCCTGCATACATAAACAATAAATGTTAACAGCGTGTTAATGTGCTGTCCTAACAAACAGTCAAGTCCTCTTTTATTAATAAGATGAAGATGTTTTTCTCTTATATCCAGTCATCGTGCATCAGTTAGCTCGTCTGCTAGCAGCATGTGTTGACATGTTACCTCCTGAACTCCTCCTTCATGCTGCTGCGCCATGGCCAGCAGCATCCCGTCGTATTTCTCTTCTTCATCACCCATTTTCACTATTTACTTCAGATAACAGACGATAAAAACTATAATTTGGTGTGTGAGGCTAACGGTCACGTTATCACCCGGTGTGACTACTTCCTAGACACAAAGACCGCCCACGGCTTCTTTCCAACCAATCAGAGCGCACACATTTGAAGGACATAAGCACAAACCAATCAGCCGGCAGCCTCGGGAAGCCGTCAAGGAGGGGGCGGGTCTAAACGCTTTCAGATGAGACAAGACGAGCTTTCTATCTAGAGAAGAACTTTCTAGAGACCCTGATACACTTATACACGTGTATATATATATATATATATATATATATATATATATATATATATATATATATATATATATATATATATATATATATATATATATATATATATATATATATATACTTTTTATTTATTTAATTAATATTATCGTTATATTACGTTTAAGTAAAGCTCTTGTCAAAAAACAAATTCACAATAACTCACAAAAAGGGCAGCATCAGTATCCTATCCCATGGGCAACAGTGGCCAACAAGAGAACATGCAATAAAAAAAATAAAAAAATAAATAAAACGAAATTAATAAAGTAGTGCTGTCGAAGAATTAATCGTGATTAATCGCATGATGTGGCATCTCAAAATAATAGTTTTTGTTTACATAATCTATATGTTCGAACTCTGTTTACTGTAATTTTTATATACAGTATACATACACATGCATGCATGTTAAAAAAGTTAATTATATATAAATGTTTGTGTGTGTTTGTGTGTGCAGACCAAAAGTTTGGACACACCTTCTCATTCAAAGAGTTTTCTTTATTTTCATGATTATGAAAATTGTAGATTCACATTGAAGGCATCAAAACTATGAATTAACACATGTGGAATTATATACATAACAAAAAAGTGTGAAAAAACAGAAAATATGTCATATTGTAGGTTCTTCAAAGTAGCACCTTTTGCTTTGATTACTGCTTTGCACACTCTTGGCATTCTCCTGATGAGCTTCAAGAGGTAGTCACCTGAAATGGTCTTCAACAGTCTTGAAGGAGTTCCCCGAGAGATGCTTAGCACTTGTTGCCTTCTGTCTGCGGTCCAGCTCACCCCTAAACCATCTCGATTGGGTTCAGGTCCGGTGACTATGGAGGCCAGGTCATCTGGAGCAGCACCCCATCACTCTCCTTCTTGCTCAAATAGCCCTTGATGCCTTCAGTGTGACTCTATAATTTTAGTCATGAAAATAAAGAAAACTCTTTGAATGAGAAGGTGTGTCCAAACTTTTGGTCTGTACTGTATACTGTACATATGCATGCTAATACGTATATGAAAAAGATGTGTGTGTATTTTTAGTGCTGTTAAATGATTAATCTAAAAATTAATTTAAAAAAAAATTTGTTTACATAATATGTGTGTGTACTGTGTATATTATTTATTTATATATAAATATAAACAAATACATATATATATCATTAATAAAAATATGTTTTTTATACATATTAAATATATTTTTATATAATGTAAAATATAAGAATATGACTATATAAATGCATTAACATATATACTGTAATGTGTGTGTATTTATACATAACAAATATACACAGTACACACATTATGTCAACAAAAGGTTTTATTTTAGATGTGACTAATCAGGATTAATCACTTGACAGCACAAAAATAAAATAATAAAATGAATTACAGTTCCTGAGCAAATGATATTTCAGGTTTCTTCCCATTATTCCCTTATTAGATTGTCAGCTACATTTAATTTGTATATGGATTAAACAGTGTATATAAGATTTAATTATCAGCATGGTCACGAAAGTGCATAATGATGTGACAATATTGATAAGAATAGTAATGTGTGTGTGTGTGTGTGTGTGTGTGTGAAGAGTTAATTTGCAAAAACAAATTTTAAAAATCCTGTTTTTTTCATTGTTCGTTCGAATTAATCTCATTCAATCTGCAGTTGGGTTATTTTGATTAGGTTAAAAAATAACAAAAAAATGCAGCTAACTAACACAATAAAACACCACACACACACACATGTCCAATTGATATTGTGTCTTTTTTTCTGTTTATTCTGACATTATTTGCTTGAATATAGATTTGATGTCCCCTTATTCATCATGTCTGCTTCTGAACACAAATGTTGATTAATATGATAATAATTTGAGGTGAATGACCGAGAGCTCAACCTGTGAGCAAGATAACAAATCACTGGGTCTGTTATCTCAGACTCTCAGAAGGCTTTAGCGACTCGTATAATACACGCTGAAATACAAATGAAGGATACCGACATCACTCTTCAAACAGTAGAATATAGCCACTGCATCCGCTACTAATGAATAACAAACAGTGATATAAACCTCCAAGAAAAAGACACACAGAACACTTTTATCTGTTTAGATTACTGTATATTAACATACTTAACTTTTGGCCCAAACTCAAGCCCGAAGCCAAGATAAAACGACTCTATTAGTCCTTGGGGACTCGGTACAGACTGAGTTAATGACAGCCGAGCGTGATAAATGTCATTAACCCCTGCTTTCCCCATGCTGACCATGATTCAGCTCGTGAACCTTACCGTCTCCACGTGGAGGAAACCTTTTCCTTCAAAGGTAACGGTCTGGTCCGGCTCAGAGAGGTCAAGGCTGAAGATTAGTCACATATTACATGAGCTGCTATACATAAGCCTGGGCGCACTGTCCCAATGACAACAGCTTCACACCAGAGGAAGATGAGACATCCTCGAGGGCTTCTCTTCAACATCCTGAACCGTGAATGTGACGGTTACCCAGACACACGCGGCTGTCACTGTCAGTGTCTGGTGTGCTTGAGAAACCCAGAGACCACCTGCCGCGTGGCCTTCGGGGTCCTGATGAGAACCATTCACTTCATGAAGAGCTTACCCTCCTTCCGAAAACTGGCGCTCGGGGACCGGCTCGTGCTTGTTGAGAAGCGCTGGGTGGCGCTCTTCCTCCTGGGTCTCGCTCAGGAGCACGTCACTTTCGAGGTGAGGGTGGTCCCTGCGGCCAGCATCCTTAGAAACATACTGATGAGCGGACGGCAGAAACCAGACGAGCGCCGGCCCACCCTGGGAGGAGTGCACAGGCTCAAGACGTTCCTCAACACCGTCTGGAGTCTGGATCTGAGTCTCGGAGAGTATGCTGGACTCAAAAGTGCAGTGCTGTTCAGTCCAGGTGAGTTTGAGAAGAAAATGAATGCATGAACATGGCATAAAGTGTGCTTAATTGTATTGAATGTGCACATGTTGTGTGCTTCAAATCTTTAAAAAAAAAATAAAGTAATAAAGTAAATGTCCAGTTAAGTGTACTAAAAGAGAGTTCACTTTCATGGCTAATGTTACCTAATACACTTAAATACACTTAAAAAAAAGTGCACTTCATAATATTGTTGAATGGAAAGTTTTACCTTCAAATACATTTAAAATCACATTAATAATAATTTTGTTGCATTCATTTTAAATAAGTACACCTATGACTAACATACAAAAAGGAGTTACTTCATTATAATTTTAACGGTATGCTATTCAATATGGTGTCAATTTATGTAATGTATATTTATATATGTTATACTCTGTATTATATATATATGCATGCATTTGTAAACATAATTCATCAAATAGATAACTGATAATAACAAATAGAGCCATCAGCATTTAGCTATTCATCTTTTATAATGTTAGTTAATGAAAATACAGTTGTTCAATGCACATTCATAGTAGTCCGTGTCATGTCACTGAGGGAATGTGGTGCTATAATCCTCCCCGTCTGCAGACATAATGTTTATTTTTAAACTTGCAGGTGAAGGTTCAGATGATAAATACTGTGCTTTCTCGTTTAGCTGCACTGGTGTGTAACTGTGGCCCTCTAGAGGTTAAAAATACACTGGATCAATCTCGCGGAAGAACACTGTTTTGGTCGTGCACTCGTGCTTCGGTTCTGCTGCGGATGAACACGGTTCGAGGAACCGATGAACAAACACGCGGATAAATCTTACCACAGCGGATGGGCAAATTATTTATGATTTTCGTTTGTTTCTACAACCGTGATTCCCTGGAGGTTTACCCTTACAAAAAATAACCATGGTTTTATTATAGTAAAACTGTAGTAACCTATGGTTTTTTGGCGTGTTGACTACCGTTTGTATAACCACAGATTTACTTCAAATACCATGGTTAAACTATGGTTAATATAGCAAAACCATGGTTAATTTGTGGTTACCATGGTTTAACTATAGGAACTATGGTTTTATGGTTTTATTTGTAGTAAAACCATGGTTAATTTTCACAAGGGTACTGTTGTGATTCATCCATGGATGGCCTTTTTCAGTTTCAGCTTAAACGCTGCCCACAGCTTGAACTACTTCTCTGTTTATGAAGTGACGATAGCAATCCGTTTTGCACCTCACATTAATAATATCCTATTATTTTGCTCTTATATATAAAAACAGTTAGTATAGCTTTAATATGCATTGACCTGATCGTATTCACATAAAACATATAAACACAGTTATATTAAAATATTTTTCTACTTTTTTTGTCATGTAAATACTATACATTTATACTCAAGAGACTTAGTTATATATTTTCACTGTATATCAATTTCATCCCTTGCATATAATTTAAGTTGATAGCACACATTTCAAGCAAAACGTTTCACAAAAGAAGTTAATTACATTTGAAATGATACAACAATAGATCCACCACTCAGTTTACAGTGCCCATGTTCATAATGTGAGGAACTACACCTTTGGTTACTCTGCTGTATATATAATCTGTTATATAAACCAGTCGTGTGCAGTGCGGTTCCTGTATTCTGTTTTCTTCTGGTTGTGTGATGTTTGAGATGTGGAAGAGATGGTGGTGACAAGCTGTTGTGTTGTGTCAGATGCTGCTGGACCGAGGAGCTCAGAAGAGATGGCAGGACTGTTACAGACGTGTCCCACAGATCAGCGCTCACTCAACCACCTGCTCTTCACGGCCAGCGCTCTACAGACGGAGGCCCAAAGCCTGGTGACAGAGCTGTTCTTCAGACCCATCGCTGGCCAGATGGATCTCCATAAACTCCTGCATGAGATTATTGTCAAACAGTGAACAGTTAGCATTTTTTAACTTTCACTTCCATCATTTCAGAGTCAATATGTTTTTTAAAAGCCAGCCGATTTTTTGTTTGTTTTTTGTAGATTTTAAATAAAGTTGTGAAGACTCCGTGATGGTGATGTTGAAGTCATGTGACCACGGTGTAGTTCCTTTGTAGCCTACATTTAGCTTTTTACTGAATAAAGCCATTTTTTTCTGTTTTCTTTGCACACAAAAGTATTCTCGCAGCTTGATAAAATTACGGTTGAACCACTGATGTCTCATGAACTATTTTAATGATCTCTTGCTACGCTCCTGAGCCTTGATCGTGGTAGTTCCCTTGCAGTCTACAGAAGGTCAAAGCTCTCGGATTTCCTCAGAAATATCCTAATTTGTGTTCTGAGGGTGAAATGAAGGTCTTACAGGTTTGGAAGGACATGAGGATGAGTAATTAATGACAGAACTATCCCTTTAATGCAGTTGTATGCAGGATTTCTGTGTTCATTTCTGAATATTATCTCATATTATCACAAAATCTGTATTGGTCTCAGAGCTTATTTTCTGCAATAGTCCGAAAGGCAATGGAAAAATCGGAGCGGTTACATATTTAAAACATGTTTAAAACAATTCACTAGATGTTAACTGATGTACTGGAGTGGTGTGGATTATTGTGATGTTTTTATCAGCTGTTTAGACTCTTATTCTGACGGCACCCATCCACTGCAGAGGATCCACTGGTGAACAAGTGATGCAATGCTACTTTTCTTTCTCCAAATCTGATGAGGAATCATTTTTGATGCCCTTAGGGTGAGGACAGTTTCGGCTAAACTGTCCATTTTTGTGTGAACTGTTCCTTTAAAAGATCTCTGAGCTCGTCTCTGTTGAGCGCCGATATGAAGGCAGTGTTGTTATTCCCTGTTCTGTGACAAGAGCTCGTCAAACCTGTTGTGTTTGTTTGCTGTTGCTGTCAGAGCTCTGTTTTTATATGAGCAGACATAAAATCATGACTCCAGGCTTATAGTACTGCACAAACACACCTTAATTCAACTAATAAAACGTCCTTATACCTCTTATATTATTCATAGTACACAACTGTCCCCAGCTACATCTACAAATACACCCAGAAAGCATCACATGTCTCAGTATCTCCCCTCAGGTACGACAAGCTTGGGTTTCGATGCTACCTAAACCACGTGGAGTAGATGAATCATACACCTGATGATTCATAGAGACATCCTGGACGTAGAAAGGTTTGACAAACACACAAATTACCCTGCAAAACCCCCAGAGGAGGCTTCAATAAAGAAGGGTGGATTGTTGTTAAACTGATACAGCAGCGACAGTAAGCCAATGCTTAATCACATCTAGTCTTATTTGATACTGAACAAATGACATGAAGGAATCAGACTGATTCATAAATGATTGACTGACACAGAACACGATTGCATTACAACCACACAACTGTGGTCTACTGTGGTCTACAGAGACAGATCTGTAAGCCACTGACTGCACAGGTTGTGTGAGGTCGTGTTGCTGTGGTTTATGGGCCGGTGTATCTAGGCTAAGAGTCAAGAAGTGAATGGGTTGTGGTTAAAAGCGCTGTAAACACTGCTCTGCTCTGTGTAGGATAGACTTAATGATTAGTGCACATATCAAGAGACAGTGTGGCTATATACATGCCAAAAACATGAGGTACACACTTAAAATATAAAGGCTCCAAAGGGGGTTTTCACAGCGATGCAATAGAAGAAGCTTTCAGTTCTAAAAAGAATCATTACTTTTATTGTGTAGAACATTTGAAGAATCCTAATATCTTTTTTCGACTCTAAACGCAATGGAGATGTATGTTCCTTGGGAAGCAACCATCAGTGCCAATACAGGAGCTTTATTTTTAAGAGTGTTGTCTGAAACTAGTCATAACTGCATATATCATAACGCCTTTGCAAATAATGCACCAGCTGTCTGTGCGTTTCTTTATAAATTCATAGATAAAGACTTCGTAAATCACAAAGGGGGACGATGTGTTAAAACAGCTCTTCTGACATCCTGAGCGATAGTTTAAATATCAATAAATCATTATTAAACCTAGTGCAAATAACTCCTCCAAAACCATTTTTCCCATAAAAGCCTGCAGGACTACTAATCCATTTGATCGCAGGCATTGTGTTTCATAAGTGTTGTCCAAACATGAGACTTTCACTGAATTTAACCTTAAGACAGAAACTTAAAAGTCTATGAATCCTAAAGTGTCGAAGGCGATAGAAAGGATCAGTTTCAAGTGTTTGCTGAACCACATATTCCTCTGTCCTTTCTCCTTAAGCAAATATCACTTTCTGCTCAACGATTTCCTGGTAGTCTCTGGAGGTTTTATGGTTTCGATATATATACGAAGCCCGCTGTATTTACACACTGAGTGTGACATTGTGTGCTATGAATCATCATTTAAACAGTTGTGTTCTGGCACCGTGTCCTGCCTCACCTGTGCCGCAGGATGCATGATGGGAAAAATGTCTTTATGTGCATGCTTCAGATGCAACTGATTGAACACTGTGCATTTACTCTGCTGACGTCTTCACTGAAAGCACATGCACAACTTCAGTTTTTATCAGGTTTCTGAGAAAAACCATGCACACTGTGTAACATCTACGTGCAGCAAAGATTTTATTATTAAGCAAACAAAGCAGTCTTACATAAGATATTTTTTTTTACTCTTGCACCATTAAAATACATGAAAATAAAGCATTAATTAGATGCTATCCTAGATTTTGCATATGGCAAGTGCATGAGTTGTTTCTATGGACGTTTAAATAAGCATCCAGGCCCATTTAAAACTCTTTAACATTCATTCTGGCTCAACAAACTTCACTCGAGTGCCAACATTTGACCAATACATTCTTCATCTTAGCAGTAAAGGAACAGTTCACTATTTAAAAGTCAAAAATGTACAAAGGAAAAACTTTCTTCCATTTTCTGAACAATATTCTTGCCAATCTTTGAGGATAAAATCATTAAAAAGTAGTCTATATGACTCATTTGCTACATTACAAGTCTTCAAAAGCCACTGTGTTTTTAATAAAATGACAGAAGTTTCGTTTTTGGATGAAAAATCTCTTGAAAAGGCAGAAATGCATGGAAAGTTAAATCATTATGAAAGCATCAGGCCTATTATGGCCATACAGACTGCTTCTCATTCTTCATTCTCTGCGAGTCACTTGTGTCTTCTGGACAGCGACGCTGAGGTACTTCACACATCCCTCTCAGGAAAATATGAAATAGATACATAAACACACCTATCATTTGAGATATGCTAAAACATCTACCCATCAAATCACAATTTTTAGGGGTACACTTCAAAATCGGCCGCTGACTCCAAGCCAGGGGACATCTTCTTCAGGAGCACTCATCTGTGTGGAAATGAAGACGGGACACGCTCACGCTCGTACGCTGCTGGGGAGCAGAGGAGCGTCCGATGTGATCCGCACACCGGTCTCCTGGAAGCCCGGAGAGAACGCTGCAGGGAGAGCAAACGGAGATGAAAGACTCGAGTTAATGAAGGAGTTCAATCGTGAGAAACCCGAACCGAGCTCATTCTGAAGTCCTAGACTTCTGAGCTCACAGATCAAATTACATTTGTACAAAACTAACTGAAGTCCAGTTATGGAAACATAATGTAGAGAGAAAACTGCTCCTGTTCCTGCTGCTCTGCGTATGGTTTATTCATGAATCATAAATCCTTCACAATGTAATGCGGTTCTGTTAGAGGTAGTTCTGAACTACACTTCCCTTGTGAACGGAAACAAGAAGTGCAAGTAATTGTTCTCGATGTGCACCTGTAGTGCACGTAAAATCATAAAAAAATATATTTTCAAAACGCTGGACTTGCAGGTAAAACACAATCTGAACAGAAATAAAAGCCCAGTTAACGGACTTAGACACTTCCATGACTTTGTTGACACAAGTATGCTTTTAAAATGTGCACTTTGTAAATTAAACGCCAAAAGTTCTACTTTTATTGTGCTTTAAAGTACATCTATTTTGATGCATTGACTAACATACTAAAGCACATGAGAAGTACTTGATTATTTTAACTGTATCGTGTTATTCAATATTACAATATTAATATTATTAAGTGCAACTGCATCATTACAACATGTTAAAGGCTTGTCAGTGCATTCAACAGTACATTTTAACCATGTTTCAAAGACAACTGAATTATGGAAATACATATAAAGATAAGTCAAAGGTCGAATGATTGACCTTGAATTGCACTGAATATACATTAGTATTTTTTATTTATTTGTACGTAACAGTTAAGTGTCAGAAAATATTATATTGGTTCACTCGAGTTTAATCTGGTACAGTACATTATTTCTGTTTTTAAAGTGTATTTGTTTTTCACATGGGTTGAGCTGAACAGAAAACGCACAGCCTTCGAATAAGCTCTCAACTCACTGCATTTGAATCTCATTTCACAGGTGAAGAGGATATTTACATCTCATTCTCAGAAACACAGCAGGAAAAAACAGCCAGCTTGTTTTTAGAGGAGACTGTGAATGTGTGATTATGTGTCTGACCAAAAACAGAGAGAGAGAGAGACAGAAAGACACTTAAATATTTTAACATGATAAAACAGTACATGAAACTACAGAAAGCAAGTAACAAATCTGTGCTCTCAGAACGCCGTACTGAACGTTGTCATACTCTTAACTTCACGTTCCCACAAATGCTTCTATAATGGCACAAAATCCAGCGGTTGCTTGCCAACACTGCAGAGCATGAAAACAACATCAAGCAAACAGAGGGGAGGGGTAAAGCAGCGCTGATGAGGAAAAGAGAGACATTCAAATTCAGAGGAGTGTAAGCGATCAGATGGCTGCCAGACAGGGGAGCATTGTTTGTGGCAAACCCACACACCCCTCGCATTCTTCCAGAGCCACTCAACAGCCTTTAATACACGCAGGGAGCCGCTAACTACACTAGCTAGAGGACTACGCTTCGTTTAGGAAAAACAGACCGCGGGTGAATCTCATGAAAGTCCCGGTCATATTTCACCCCAAAATCAAACAAACAGAAAAATAAAAAGATATTTTGCAGGGTAAAAAAAGAAAAGAAAAAAGCAACAGTTTTAGAACCGTTGTGATTCTTTATTTTTTTTTTGCACTGCAATATTACTTTTATTTTATAAGGATCATTAAATCTTATTCCCATTACTGTAATGTGAAATTATTGTTAAATACATATAAATATTGTAATATACACTAAAGTTGGGGCTCTATACGATTTATAAATGCTTTTGAAACAAGACCCTTTTGCATTAATCCGATCAAGAATACAGTAAACCGTAATGGTGCTAAATTTAATATTAAAATAACATAACATTTAAATGTAAAGTCATTTATTTCTGTGATGTGCAGCTGTATTTTCAGCATCACTCCTCCTCGTCTTCAGTGTCACGTGATCTTCAGAAATCACTCTAATCTCAGATTTTTTCAAGATTATTTGATGAATAGAAAGTTCAGAACATTGTAAAAAAAATCTAGACCTTTTATGACATTATAAATGTGCAACCTTTGTGTATGAACTGATGTGTATTATTGAAAAACAAATATTCAAACTGCATTCATACATCATGGGAATTTTAATATAGTCATGAAAATAGCTTTGGGGTGAAATGCATCCTATGCATGCTTTCGTATTGCCATAATCAATCACAGTTTTGTTATTTTAAGTAAAACCAATGTTTGAAAAGATCTCATAAAAGCAAATACTGTACTTACACTGGCTACTGTTGTTGCGTAACTTCCTGGCTTCAATGTCATCTGACCTCTCCATTGAAATCTGCAACTCTAGAGACAGAACAAAACGGTTTATTTACTCATCCAGATGTCACTGTATGCAACACATGGCAAGCAGTGATTTCCAGGTGCACTCCGGATACTAATAAAGCCAAAGTTACTGACTCAATCTTACTTTCTAAATATATCTGCCAACAAGAACATGACAGCATCTGAAACCATTCACTTTTAAAAGATATATATAAAAAAGCCTTTTGTGTTCCACTAAAGTTGGGAAAGAAACGTGTCTGAATGATGCCCACAGTTTAATGTTTGCAAAAGGCCAAAAGTGTCTGTTTCACTCTAGCTTTAAGGCCTTTTATGCCCTTCTCATGTCGATAGAATGAATTTGTATGAGTGAGGTTGTACGAATTTGTACGAAGTAGCAAGGAATTAGTAGGTTTCACAAACCAAACGTGCAAAACATTTATCAAACACTTCATCTGGATCATATTTATCATGAAGATCAATGCAGAGATAAAGCAGATCGCTTCCTTCAGCACCCCGAAGCTTGTCCAGTCCTTCTGCACTTCCTGGATCCACATTTCACTCGGTAACAATAGGCAGTTTTCATTTATATGCGGTTAGTGTTGATGATCGCATCATTTTTTACATGCAATGCGACCCCTCGTTTCTACGGCTTCCTCGTCTGTGTTTTTGATCGACTGATTCTAGACTCATTCAGGAGTTCTGCTCAAGAGTTAATTATCATTTGTATAGCAGTAAGTCTCAAGAGTTATGTCAGCAGATGAAATGTATTTTATGTATATTACTTTTGTTACTAGGGCTGCAATGATAAATCAACGCAAAACAGATTCGGAGATCTTCTGAATGCATTACGATTCTCTCCAGAATCGATTCGGAGCTTATTTTTTAACATCAGACGCCACTCTAATCTAGTTTCTAAACCACACAGATGTTGAAGAGCGCTTCTGTGTTTGTCCGAGTCAGGTAATTTCACAGTGAGCGTGATTTCACCAAGTGCGACGTGTTCCTGGATCAACATTCCAATCAACCAATCAGAATTGAGGTATACGTTTACAGGAAATGTCAATTTTAGCCTTACAACCAGCTACGTGCTTCTACATCATTGTTATTAAATTGCCATTTCCCTCTGATTTCAGGGATAAGTTACGGGTAGGGTTAGGTTTAGGGGTAGGGAAAGTGTTGGGTCTCTATTTTTGAAGAATAATGTTGATCCAGGGACATGTTGATCCTCACTTGGCCAAATCCCATTGACCTGATTTCACCTCAGCTCAAAGTGCTTTTACAAGGCAAGGTTCATGTAAACACAGCCCACTGTGAACACCCTTCACTTCAACCTTTGCAAACTCTATAAATGACTATTTTAGGTTGAGGTGTTTGTAAGGATTTGGAAACGAGTGGAGTATGGTGGCTGCTTCTGAAGGATCTGCTGTTCAAAACTAAACTGAGAAATGACTCAAGAAAGAATCGCAATGCATTCATCAAATCTCAGTCATTTTTTCGATTCGCGATGCATCGATTTATCTTCCCAGCTCTATATTTTTTTTACTAGTGTAGATAGACACAGAACGTGTTTTCCACTCACTTCCATCGCCGGTGGAGTTGAAGCTGCTCTTCTGGCTGTTCCTCTTGCTGTTCCAGGTGTCATTGCCGCTGTCCCGCTGCAGCTCCTGGGGCCGGACCGCCGGCTTCTTCTTACTCTTGCGTGTGCTGATGCGAATGATCTCTCGCACCAGCCGGCACTCGGCCTCCTGCTCCTGCATGTTGTGCTCCTCCACGATGTCCGAGATCAGCTGACTGATCTCCCGGGAACGCCGCAGGAACATGGAGTCCGTGGTGCACTTGGCCAGCTCGTTGATCTCGAACTCGGAGAAGACCTCCATGAGCTTCCGGGTGATGAGTTTGTCCACGTCTTCCATCCCGCTGCCGTAGATCAACTCATCCTCCGGTAAGCTACTGAAGTAACTCGGACTGTCCATCTCGAATTTGGAAGTGGAGAACGACACGTGATCGTCATCTTCTTCAAAGACGGACGGGTCCACTTTGACGCCACCAATGCGGATGTCGGAATAGAAGCCGTTCTCCGTCTGTGGAGGACTGGACTGGGTCTCCACCGGCACTTTGGGAGCGGAGCTTTCGCTCGAAACGAGACAAGGCAAGCGCCGGCACACGCGGTACAGTCCACAAGTCAAAACACTGCAGAAGAGCCTCCTGCAGCTCCTCACAGAAGCACACGGTCCGCACACACACGTCCCCGAGACGGGCTCCTCTTTGACCGGGAGAAAGCTTACGGTCTCTGGTCCGGTCGTATTTCCATTGGCATCCTTGTTGACTTTGTGTCTCACTCCGAAGTGCTGGATCTCAGTCTCGACGGGGTCGACAGAGCGCTCTCGGTATGGCCCTTCCCCATTTGGACCACTGGTCCAGGACGGGGTGCTCTCCATAGGGACAACACTCGGCCCAGACCCTCCTCTGGTGGCTGTTTCTACTGTTCCCTGACGCTGGACTCAGGCCTCAGGGTCTGTTAAAGAGAAACAGACATAATAGGAGAAAACTGGGAGGAGACGAAGGATTTTCCTTTCACTTGCAAACAGCCTCGTAACAAAACTGCAGCGAGTTGTCCCAAATTTCCCTAGGAGATGCAAACCAACCAGTTTAAGAGCTGTTTTGTGTTTGCTTTCTTGCCTCATTGTTAATATGATAGTGAAAGTAAAACTTTCACCTCAATAAAAGTGTGTGTCGACTAAAGCCTTATGGAAATTAAATTACTTATGTACAGTAAAGGACTATACATTTTAAAATACAATACATTTAGGCCTAGTTAACCTTTTATCCAA
Organism: Carassius gibelio; assembly: GCF_023724105.1. Taxonomy (NCBI): domain Eukaryota; kingdom Metazoa; phylum Chordata; class Actinopteri; order Cypriniformes; family Cyprinidae; genus Carassius; species Carassius gibelio. The sequence continues at coordinate 11,887,036 of NC_068414.1, forward strand.
AGTGACTTACAAATGAGGACGACGGAAGCAATCAAGTCAACAAAACAGTGCTATACAAGCGTCATGACAAGACTCAGTTAGCCTAATGCAATACACATACCAAGGTTTTGTTTAATTGTACAATAATAATAAAAATAAAAAAACTGATAGAATAGATAAAGAATAGAACAAGATAGTGTTAGGCCTTTTTTATTGTTTGCTTTTTTTAGGCTAATTGTATAATAAATAAAAAAATCATAATAAATAGAATACAAAAAGAAATGAGAAGCTAGTGTTTGTTTCTTTTTAAAGAAAACAAGCACTTAATAAATGAATAAAGTGCGAGTCCAGTCAAAATGCCATCCTGTTACACTTGTAACATAATCACTGCATTATATACATATAAAGTATATCCTGGCACTACTGCTGCCGGTGTTTACTATAAATATAATATGTATATAAAGTGTACCATTTTACTATTTTAAGCAGACTTGTTTCAAATTTAATGGTGACGTTTAGAGGACAATATAATTCTGGGAATCTCCACACAACACTCTGAACAGTAAAAACCTGTCACTATAACATTTATATTAATATTTTCATAATCTAACTATATGTAAATAACAGCTTGTATTAATAGATTGTATATCAGAGAGACGTATTTTTTATTATTATTATTATTATTATTATTATTTACACTTACGCAATTTGAGAAAAAAAAACATCGTCAAGGAAATAGTTTTGCATTTCGAAATACGGAGTATGTTTTTCAACACTTCTAGAGCCATTTTAAAAGCAGATTAAACTAGGTTTGATGACGTCCAATAAACATTTTAGACATATGTATTTTAAACCCGCTTCTGACTATTTACAAACTCGGAAAAGTTAACATACAGAAAACATACAGCAGTTTGCCGCAAAAAAAAATAAATAAAAAAAAATCCTGGGAAATCACGGACATGCGGCTTTTAGAAACAGACCAACTATTGAACTAGTTTACCACAGCGGAAAACATTTTACATAGGCCAGACAATGATAAAGAACAACGTTAATAAAGAAAAAACGAAGTTTGTTATTGCTGGACTTTACTCACACCATATGGGGGAAATGTCGCAGTCTGACGAGTTTCTGCCGGAAGTCCGGAGAGCACAAAAAGGTCGATCGACCTGGATTTGACTATTAGTCCACAAATATTCGGCCGGTGCTCAATAAACTACATTTAAATTGAACTACAAAGAGCAAACAGTGACGGGAATTGATCAGACCTGCACGCTCGTATGAACGCACACAGGTAAGTACACCTACCTGACTCAACAGGTACATCCGATCAGGGCATGGACACTGGTGACGTCACGCGCAGACAGCGATCCAACCACATTTCACTGACGGTCAGTCGCTTCATCTGACGTTTGCAGCCGAGGCCATACGTAAATGAAAAATAAATGAGTGAAAAATTAACTTTTCCCGAGTATTCTAGTTCATCTACATTTTAATATGATGCATGGACAGTGAACGTAGTCAAGTAGTGGCGAGATATTCGTCCAACAGATGGCGTCATTGTTCCTCAGATACCAGGAAGGTTTCTAACAGTGAATTAATTTCATCCATGTGTCACACAATGCAGATTAAAAGAGGCACACATGTTGAGTTACACATGCAACTAGGTCAGCTTATTATCCAAAGTCTGTCTTACTGGATTTAAAGATGCTGGTTAATATGGACGAACATGTGGACAATCATATTTCTTGATCAAAATCCCAGTCTTGGTGAGGCATCAGTGTAAACACAGTCGGTTTGCATCCATCTGAATCTTAATGTTTAATGGAAGAAATAAACTTGCATGTTACGTTCACACACAAAAAACTGCTGCTGTTTATTACACACTAGTGATTCAACATCAATAAACATCAATACTGGTGTTAATATTTCTGTGGTACTGAAACTGGTATTGAGAATTTGGTTTCAAATGCCACTAACTGAAATAGTGACAGCTCCAACTTGAAGTCATGTGACAGTGCAGCACTCAACTAAAACACTTGAAATGTTCATTGCATTATAAAAAAATGTTAAATGGTGGTTAGCATACATCACATACTGCACAGTATAAATTAAACTGGAATCCCATTCTGAACATAGCCATAAAAATCCTGAATTACGCTTGAGGCAGCCCACTACTTAAAGCAAAGACAGATTTCTGGGATGCTGTAAATGCTGAAATAACCACCCCATTTTGGACTTTGCAGCATTGCTTGCAGAGGGCAGATCATTTCCTGCTTAAAACCAAATATAGATGTTCTCTGTGTAGACTGTAAGTGGAGCAATTGTACTCACTTTATAGCAGACGTAGAGAACTGCTTCTTGATGGAGAGGTTCGCTTCCTTGAATCTGACTGGGCCCTGTTGACCAAAACCTGCAGGGCTATTCTGGGTCACCTCACACTTACAGGACAAGAAATCCAAGCTGCTTAACTGAGGCTGGTTTTGCTCAGCTATAGCAAAAGAAACATTTCAAACATGCAAAGTGATAATGAAGTGTTTACCTTGTCTGTAGCTGCTGTTAAGTGTAGGAGAAATCCTTCGGATGGCACTTTGGCCAAACTCACTTGGAAGGGCAGTAAAACACCTGGTGCTATCTTGGCCTTAGACTCCTTGGGAACAAAGAGATGAAGAACTAACAGGCTTTTGTACATTTTTACCTGTAACATTAACTTTGCCCACAGTAACTTTGAGGTAAGGGGTTTGGAAAGCACTAGTGGGCGACCGATATATCGCCAAGGCCGATATATCGGCCGATATTTGGCATTTTTTTTAAATATCTGCAATTTTTTTTCTTCTGCTGGGCCGATGTGTTCGAGGTGGGACTTTTATTTTGCCTACGCTGAGAACGGCAGCGCATGAGCTCACAGATAGAACGGTTAAACAAAGGAATTAATGTATACAAACAGTATTATAACAATCGCTTATATTATTAGTAATAGAAAGGAAAACATTACAATACTTTCTCGTTTTCCGTCAGCATTAAGCAAATACACATTTATTTCATTTAAACAAATCTTTGAATAACTAATGAACATTTAATTTGACAAACCTTTCAAACAGTCGAATCCAGCTGTGAGATCTTGTGAAGTGTGTATCCAGCATGATCACATGTTCTCTGTGTGACGCTCGGTCCGTGTGAATTGAATGCTTTAAACTTTAAACTCAAGGTTTTCAAATCATGCTGTGCTTTATGCATTTCCCCACTGTCATAATCATGTCATTTTCACTTTGTGCTGTTTGTAAAATGAGGGTTACCCTGGCTTTATTTGAAAAGTATGATTCCCTGTGCACACAAACTTCCCAGAATACTGAGAGCCCTGTTGATTACAGTGGTTACATCCTTTTTAATTATATTTTATTCAATGTTTATGAAAAATACTTTTTCATCTAAAGTATGTTTATATAGGCCAACAAATTTATTTTTTAATCCATTGTCAAATGATTTCAAATTTCTTAAATATGAATAGCTATATATGAATAAATACACACATAGGGTCTCATTCATGAAACACGAGCAGAACGAATTTTTGTGTAAGTCGCGTGTAAAGTGGTTTTGGCGTAAATTTTCGGATTCATTAAAACGTTCGTATTTTCCAAATGTTAGTTGGTACGAAAGAAATCTACACCTGCTCCCAGCCACGCGTAAATAGTGCGTTTAACTTCTGAATGTTTTGCTCATTAATACTGCTGCATTTTAATTAACCTTAATCGGGTACATATTTACACAGCATTTTGAAAAAAAAAAAATATATATATTAATTACATACGGTTTTTCTTTTAACTTTTATTATGAGAGCCAGTAATAGGATCTGTAATATGCTGCCAAACTTCCTTTTTTAGGACCTGATACGCCACTATGTACGCTTGAAAATAAAGTGTGGCGTTTTGAATGAACTTCTGATAATAAAACTTCAATTTCTGCAGATGAGAAATGTTTCTTTTTCAGTCGCTTTTGAGAAGACATGTTGAAATCCTTCGTTTGGTGTCATAATATGATGCTCACATATAGTTGTCAGTCGGATTTAATGGGCGGGATTTATGGTAATTGAGAGTGAGCGTGCACGCGCGTCCCATTTACGACTGATTGGAATTCATTAACACACACACACATTTCACTATCACATCTGACGTTTACGAAGTTTTTGTGAATCAGGAGAAGAGTCTTCGGGAAGTTATCTTTACGCGCAAATCACTCAGATATTTACTCGTATATTTACGAATGTTTCATGAATGAGACCCATAGGGTCTCATTCACGAAACATTAAATAGGCCTATGTGAGTGATTTGCGCGTAAAGAGACCTTCCCTAAAACTCTCCTCCTGATTCACAAATACATCGTAAACATCAGATGTGATAGTGAAATGTGTGTGTGTTAATGAATTCCAATCAGTCGTAAATGGGACGCGCGTGCACGCTCATTCTCAATTATCATAAATCCCGCCTATTAAATCCGACTGACAACTATATAATGGTATTATAGGCTATTATGACACCAAACGAAGGATTTCAACATGTCTTCTCAAAAGTGAATGAAAAAAAAAATTCTCAGATGCAGAAATTGAAGTTTTATTATCAGAAGTTCATTCAAAACGCCACACTTTATTTTCAAGCGTACATAGTGGCGTATCAGTTCCTAAAAAGGAAGCTTGGCAGTAGATTAAAAAAAAAAAAAAGTGAATTTTTTTTTTATTTTTATTTTTTTACAGATGCTGGTAATGGAGTTTCATCTGTTAATCGAACAGAAGTGAAAAGAAAATGGTTCGACATGAAGCTTGACTGCAAAAAAAAAAAACGAATTAGTTCACTTCGAAAAAAATATATAGCTAGTTTCCCCAGCCCTATTGAAAGCAATTAATAATTTGATTATTTGATTATTTGAGTGTTCCGTTTGCAGATGCCATTACTGGCTCTCATAAAAGTAAAACGAATAACCGTATGTAATTACTGTATATTTTTTTCCTCAAAATGCTGTGTAAATATGTACCCGATTAAGGTGAATTAAAATGCAGCCTTATATAAATGAGCAAAACGTTTGGATGTTAAACGCACTATTTACGCGTGGCTGGGAGCAGGTGTAGTTTTCTTTCTTACCAACTAACATTTGGAAAATATTAATATTTTAATGAATCTGAAAATTTACACCACTTTACACACGATTTACTCAAAAAAAAAAAAAAAAAAATGTTCTGCTCGTGTTTCATGAACGAGACCCATTTGGCTTTCCAAGATCGGCTGTCAAAAAACCCCAGTATCGGTCGAATACTGGGAAGCACCACTGCTAATGTCGCCAGAAGCCCACTGGTTGTGAAAACTACCAAAGCTGCTTGTGGGCGGTTTATTAAGCCTTACGTGGACCGTATTGATCTCATTCGATCTAAGAGTAGTGGGGTTAGTTGCACTGAATCCTATTTTACTTGTAGAAGGCCTTGAGGGCACTGAACTTGGTTTATACGTGGTTCCCTTCACAGAAGAGAAGGCCTGATACTCAGACTGGTATTGATGAGCAGTCTAACCAGGGGCAAATGTAAGTTTACGTTCTGGAAATCCAGGATGAACTATGGGCTTGTTGGATTCTGCTCTTTTTGAACACTTGCAGGAAATCCACTACGAGAGTTTTTTAGTTTGTTTTGTTTTTTTAATTGGATTCATACTTGAATAGACAGGGTTTCCCATCATGAATGGTCCATTACTGCTACCGGTAAGGTTTGTGCTGAAACTCTCTGCAAATTAGCGGTTGGCATGCTACCTGTTAGAAACAAACAAAGAGGACACAAACAGCATGAGACAGCAAGGTTTCAGAAAAATAGCAGTAGTGGGTTAGATTTACCTTTCATAATTCCCCAAAGAGGTTACATAAGCAAGAAACAAGGCAAAAAGAATCCTGAAAACAAGCAACAAGTCAAACATTTGGTTCAGCTTAAATTTTGTGTTCGCTTTAAACAGTATAAGGCACCCGCAGACACAGAGTAACCAGCAATTTCTGTTATAGTCCCCTCACTTGATAACTTCTTTCCATGAAGAAGCCATGTATTTAACCTTATTTCTAGACTGTGATGAATTCATATTTCTAATCTACTGCACAACCTCATCTGGCCACAACTAGATTCTCTTCACTATGACCTCGCATCAGTGAAATACAGTACTCACCTTTTCCATGGACTGAACATGGTAAAGAAAGCAAAGCACATAGTGGATATCATTTATCATATTTATATGGGAAACTACAAGCATTTTGTGTTAAAGTTAAGAGAATTGCAAAATATTACGTATAACATGAATGGTCTGTCTCCACATCCAGCATGTACTCCGAAGCGAGTGCTTTCGAGGAAGAAGCTTCATAATGCATCAAGCTCAAGTACAGACATGTGTTCACAGTACGGGGTTTCATGCCTTAAGGAGATATGAAAGCCATTAATGCCGTCTAATAGCCTTCCCTCATTCTCGCACGCATACACGATCCGCTCTGACAATTTTCCATTCCCACCTGAGCACATTTGATAGATAGGGATCATTAGTGTCATCTCCTGCAGTCAGCAGGAAGGAGAAGCATCCGTCTGTCTCCTGATACCAGGTACTTTAAGCGCTGAGGAGATCTGTCACACCAGCCTACTTTTTCTTGGCATGTCATTTCATCCTATACATTGTCCCTCATTTATTCCTCCAAGTCGGGAAGTTGTAAGGCAGTAATTTCCTTATATATTAACAGGATCCTTCCAACGCTCTTCGCCTGCCATTATGGAAAGTGATGTGACTGTGTGACCTTTACATGGAGCTGTGATTAACAGTCAGATTGACTTTCAACTGTATGATGGTGACTTGCTGGCTGTTAGTATGTGGCACCTGCAGATGATTTCAGCTTTCTGTAGAAAGTGAATGAGAGATTAATTTCAAAGCCGTTGTGGAGGAACAGAAAAAGGACATATAAAGTTGAGTAAAAAGCAAGTTTTTTTCCTGCTAACATCGTCAGAAATAATCACAGTGGCGCAAATAAACTGACTCAGTATGGAAACAATAACATTTTTTATTTTTTTTTCAAGCTGCAATGAGTCTCATTAATCAGAAAATATGTATCCGGGAAAACACAATCCATCAGTTCTGTAAAACCCTTTCTTTTAGTCTGCATTTCTGAGACAGTTTTCAAGAATAAGCTTCAGTAATGGCCAGCCATACTTGCCATATTCCCTCGTCAGCAGATTCTCCTCAGTAAGCATGGCATACAGGAGAGAATGTCCCATTGTGAGGTGTACTGTGGATCTATTCATCATCGGACATTCAAGGATTCTTATTATAAGACTTGGACTAGATATTGTACTTCTGCATCAGTCTTACATCCTGCACAAACACCAGCATCTGCCTATGAGTGAATCTTACTAAAGCATGTTTAGGTCAAGTCACCCTAAAAATAAATCACATTTAATTTATTTTTTCATTCTAATTATCAAAATACATCAAAGTTTTTATTTATTTATTTTTTTTATACATAAATATTACCTACTATATAAATACATGAGTAAATAAAATATATTTACTGTATGTCATTGACTTTAATATTTTCAATATTAAACTTTCATGAAACCTGAAAAATATCTGGTATTTCTAGGTTTCCATGACTGAAGAAGCCATGTATTTAACCTTATTTCTAGACTGTGATGAATTTATATTTCTAATCTACTGCACAACCTCATCTGGCCACAATTAGATTCTCTTCACTATGACCTTGCATCAGTGAAATACTGTACTCACCTTTTCCATGGACTAAACATGGTAAAGAAAGCACATAGTTGATATCATTTATCATATTTATATGGGAAACTACAAGCATTTTGTGTTAAAGTTAAGAGAATTGCAAAATATTATGTATAACATGAATGGTCTGTCTCCACATATTTAATCCACATCTTCACCACATAATTACCAAAAATACATCCAATTTTTTTTTTTAAAATTCAAATTATTAACTTTAGTGATTCTCAGATTCTTGCATTATACTACTGTAATGGACTGTAAACTATACCAACCTACTGTACCGGTATTGGGCCCCAGAAAACAATTTAAATCAATACTTAAATAACTAAATTAAAGTATAACAGAATAAATGCACAAGAAATTGAGTGCTTTAGTTCAAAATCTTTATATTTTCATTTTTTATATACGCAAAGTACAATTGTCCAACAAAAATCATTACATCACTTGTACACCTTTACACCTTGTCACAGAGAGGAAAAAATATCGGGAGATGCCGGTCCACTCTATTCACAGATTCAATCGCAGATTCACGAATCCAGTTTTCAATGGATATAACACCAAAGGAAAGAATAAATAAATAAATATAAATTCAAACAAGGATGATATGGTAAACTGTTCAACATATAATAGATAAAAAAAAAAAAAGGCTACGAAGGAAGGTACCTGGGCAACACACACTTTAGCTCCCGAGTCTGAACACACTCAGCACTGGTATCCTTAGTTTGGAGAAATCGTTCCTCAAAACACTAAATGTCAAATATCACAAACTAGAGTATTAGTTGTAAAGTTTAATACTGGCATGTAGAGTATTGAGGGGATGCGTAAAAGTCCCAACTGCAATTTTTTAAAGGAAAGTGTGTTTCAGGAAAGGGCTAGTTTCAAGATTCAAAGGGACAAGATAGTATATTCATGTCATGTTTTATTTGCTTTCAAAACGTGGTGATGTGAACATTATGGAGTGCTAAACACTCTTGTGCAGTGTATGGTTCATTCATACTCAAAGCCTGAGGGCGCTCTTGACACAGAATGTCCAACGGACTCATAGAAGTACTAGCTTATGACAGGCCAGGGCTGCGTTCCAGTGCGGTTTTTATCCCCTTCCCTTGCTAGCTTCCCTCCATCTCATTAACTTAGATGTACATAATTGATTTTGTTGCACGAGTGCCCACTACTGGTGGAGTCCTTTCATTGGGCGGAACTGAACATCCTAAAACCCTTGACTGGAATCTGTTTTGGAGTGGATTTGTTATTGAAGTTATTTTCCCTTACAAATTAGTTTGATGCAGCATTCTATATGTATGTATGTATGTATGTATGTATGTATGTATGTATGTATGTATGTATATATATGTTTATAAGTATGTTTAGACTTTTAAATATTTAAAAAAACAGTGTTTTCAAATCTCAAATTCATTGAGTCCAAAACGGAACAAGTCCTTTACTTCATGAAACGGTACTTGATATGACAACTCACAGAACCGGTGAACATACTCCTCAATAGATAAGCCTCCTTGATGAAAATGCAATAGCTGGTCTCCTGGGTTTAGCTGGATTGGTGAAACGCTGACATGGAAGTGGGAACAGATATCTCGGTAACGATAGGATATTAGGTTGCTGGATCCTGGTATGGTGAAGTCTTCTGTAACATGGAGTCAGAGAAGTTTGTATCCATATGCAGTAGTTTATTAAAAAGAATGGTTAGACAGGCAGTAATCAGAGCACAGCCTCAAGTATGTCAGGGATATCCAGAATCAGTTACAGAAACAAGCAGAGGTCGGGACAGGCGGCAGAGAATCAGTTTATATAGGGGAGCGGTAATGGGGAACACCTAGTGGTTATTAGCCCTAAGCAGGGGATTATGGGAAATGGAGTAGGGAACAGGGTTGGGTATCGTTTGGGTTTTATTCGATACCGCTGCTATTATGATACTTTTATAACGGTACCAATGTACCGTTTTAAATAAGATAAAAAAAAATCTAACATTCACACGCTCCTTGGATGCTTTCATTTCCCAAGCTTCTCATGCTCTAAGACTAATAAATGTATTTCACGATCTGGGTCATTATTTACTACAAAACCACACATAATGTTTCTACTGTATCTCTGTCAATCACTCTGATATTCTGACAACAGACTGCCTAAGACTAAGACTTTTGCACAGTAGTGTATATATAAAGTACATATAATTAAAGTATGTGTTCATGTGTGTTAAGGGCTAGATTGTTGCTGGAGGAAACAGCAGCGGTGTGATGAGCAGTGAACGAGTGAAAACTTTACAGTAGATGGGAAACCGATTGTTCCCTCGTTTTGTAAACTGTACTTATGACAAAGAACTGGACAGATACATATATTCTTACAATCTATTGATAAACACCTTGTGTCCTCTGTGTCTGTTTGAGTCCGCTCACTCGTGCTACTCCGCCGTGGTCTACATATTGCACTGAAAGACGAGGAGGAGACAGTTCAGCCACTGTTTTCAAATGAAATTTAAGGGGACTGACTCTGAAGTGATCGCGAAAATATGAACAGTTTATGGAGCTAAATGCTATAGCCCCGCTAAAAAAGCCTAGCGATGCCCATGCTTCTTGTGTTTATTTCGGAGAACAAGGACAAATATTTCAATCAATCGTTCAGGCATTTAAGGCGCACTGAAATGAAGCACCGAAATCTTCGTTCTGATTCAGTTTGATGCATACAGGTTCCATAGGTACCGGTGCTATATTGGTAGGGAATGGAAATGAATTGCCCTCTACTGAAGTTCATGGGCACTCCAGCTGATGATCATCATGACAATTGGCATGTCACCATATTCTATTTTATTGAGATAGTGAATTGGTGGTTTTTTGTTAAATGTGGCCCAAAATCATAACAATTAAAAGAACCAAATACTTAAATAAGTTCAGTATGTGTGATTTTTTTTTTTTTTTTTTTTTTGTATTTATGATGGTGATGACCATTTATTTGCATCATCACAGTCTTGTGAAAAGGGTCCATACAGACAAAGGAGCTACCTAAAGTCTATACAAACCAATCTTAATACTGTCATTAGGAAAACAGAGGAAAAAATATTATAGAATAAAATAATTGAAAACGGAAAACAATCACCCCAATTATGACCATTGTGACCTGACTCTGGACTGTCAGCGTTGACTTGACTGGACCTTGATTCTTGATTTTGATGCTTAGTGAACGGTACCTAGTAGTATCTAGTAATAGAGTAAATTTAGAAAGCTATTTAGTATTATTATCACTAGGCAGAAGGCAACAGCGACTTTGTCCATTGGCTTCTTATGCTCACCTTTATAAGGTGTGTGATGTTGTAGTGGTGTGTGACTAAATATTGCTCTTAGCCAATCTGTCATGTTTCTCATTGACAGGAAGGAACACTATAAGATCAAAATGAGAGTGTGTCATGAGTCAGCAGTGGTCCAGATGGCGTCTTCCCTTTGGAAGTATCTGCCCTCTGACCTCTAGAACCTTCTCCACATCCCAGCCAATTGCGCACAGCTATCCCTGGCTTGGCACTTAGAACCCCCTCCTGCTCAGGCATCTGGTCATCTTGAATAAAGTACGTAATAACAATAACTTGAGTCATAATGGGCTTAATGCACAGCAGGAACAAAAGGTCGGATTACCTCTAGAGAAAGACACGCCCACATCTCATCATGCTCTTCCGTCAAAAAAACAAACAAACAACAACAAGAAAAACGTAATAATAATTGTATTCCATTTGACTAGCACTCCCTGTACAGCGGGACTAATATTGTTACAGAAGATGTTCAATAACGTGGTCTTGGAGGATTGTTCCTGCATTCTCTTAAGTGGTCAAGTGAGACCCAATTAAACTAGGTTAGTTATATTGATTCTCTGTGTTTGAGTCATTCTTTTGATTCGGTTTTGCGGGCTAGCTTTGACCCCTGCTAGTAGATGCCACATCTACACTATTGAATAGGAAAAAAGCAATGCAAAAATACAAAAACATATTTTGCAAATGACATTATGAGTCACAAAAATCTAATTGTGTTTTAGTAGATGTGACATATTCTGTGACATACTTGGTTGTGCTTCCTATTTGACATGCTTGAGTAGAAAGCTGGTGAGTAGGGGGAGTTCTTACTTACTGTGGCCCATTCTAGATGTTTTTTAAACTTTCTTTTTTGCTGATGCCCTTATATAAGCATTTGTTTGTTGCATTGTGTCAATAAATGGTCAAAGAATACAAATGAATGGGAAAGTGCATGAATCATATCCTTCTTCTTTACCTCTCATTGGCTATAGGCTGTGGCTATAATTCATTTGGAGCCCAAGTCTGAGCCGCAGCGATTCATTTGGAACCAGAGACACAGTAGTGATTCACTTGGACCCTGAGTCTGAGCAGTAGTGATTTTTTTGGAGCCCGAGTCTGAATAGTAGCGATCAATTTGGAGCCCAATTCTGAGCAGTAGCAGTTCATTTGGTTCCCGAGTCTGAGCAGCAGTGATTCATTAGGAGCCTAAATCTGTGCAGTAGTGATTCATTTGAAACCAGAGGCACAGTAGTGATTCATTTGGAGCTCGATTCTGAGCAATAACGATTCATTTGGAGCCCAAATCTGTGCATTACCGATTCATTTGAAACCAGAGTCACAGTAGTGATTCATTTGGAGCCCGGGTCTGAGCAGCATATAACATACAGTACTGTACATAGGGCTGTGCAATTCATTGCATTCGATTATCATGTGCATCTCTTCAGTAAAGCCGGTCCGATTAATTATTAGTAAGTCACCATCACCTGCTTTGAGACTGAGTGGCTTTCCCTACACAGAGCCATAGCACGATGTATGAATGATAATCGAATGTGATTAATTTCACAGCCCTAACTAATATAAATTAATCTAGCCTATTTGTTTGCAATTTAAATTTTAAAAGGAATTTTTGGAGTTACATCTCAAAATTCAGTTTCTCTTTCGGCTTCTTTTTGGCTGGGTTATGTTATGAAGCTTTCTAAACTGGGGTGATATTCAAATGATGATTGACCATACAATCATTCGTAGGATGGGATTGGTGGCATATGAATGTTTCATGAATCACACATCAACTCATAAGTCAATTTTTGACCCTGTAGCACAAAAAACAGTCTTAAGCCGTTGGGGTACATTTTTAGCAGTAGCCAAAAAAACTAACTAAATAAATAAAATGTATGGGTCAAAATTATGCCAAAAATCATTAGTAAATTAAGTAAAGATCACGTTACATGAAGATATTTTGTTAATTTCCTACCATAAATATATAAAAACCTAATTTTTGATTAATAATATGCATTGCTAAGAACTTCATCTCTACAAATGTAAATGTGATATTTCTCCGTATTTCGATTTTTTTGCACCCCCAGATTCCAGATTTTCAAATAACTATATTTCAACCAAATATTGTCCGATGCTAACAGACCGTACATAAATGGAAAGAAAAGAAATTGACCCTTATGACTATGTTTTGTGGTCCAGGGTCATATTTGTGTGTCCAGATATGTGGAAATATTATGAAGTCTGTAAACAAAGACGTTAACAGAGGCCAGAGACGGGACACGATAAAGACAGACGCATCAGCAGAGAAAGTACAGGAGCAAGCTTACTGTTTACAATGCACAAAATATTAGATGAAAATCCTTAATATTGAATTGGGAGTGAGGGTTGAAGGAAATGCAATTCACATCAAAGGCATTGGTTAATAAAACTGGATAACTTTTTCTCATCAGTGTTCTAGCCGCTATTGTAAGCTGCTTTGTGAAAAGATGTTTCGAGACTCAAACCTGAAAGTAAATATAATGGTAGACCCTAAACACTGATAGTGTGAACCTTCAGGGGTGCACACTTAGGATAGTTCTGCAAAGATCAGTGCTAAAGACTTTGCAGCAGTATTTTAAAATGAATGCTGTTTTGACTCAACCGTCGAAAGATACCACGGTGTGATACTGTAGACAAAGATAGACTGTGTCAGATCCTGACATGGAGATGAAAGTATTTATCATCAACTGTTACTCGCATATATGCTGTATTCATACCCACGCAATTTGTCATAACCCCACCAATGGCATTTTTTCTCCCCGAGACGATGACTAGAGCTAAACAACGAAAAGTTGTTCCAAGATCTTCTGGTCGGACAGGGAGGCAACACAAGAAACAAACCCACATAACAGCACCCACAGCTGGGCAGAGGGCAGGGAAAACCCAGAGGGATGATATAATTTCTGACTGTACTGCATTAAGGGAACGCAGCATGGATGCAGTCGGAGATCAAAGCGCTTTGATGGCTCTTTTGTTGTTGGGGATGTCAGAGACATTATCCTATTGTTGGACGCGGGGTCACTGGGTTCCTCATGCATTTGCTTTTAATTTGAAACCCAGTCCTTCATTCTGCCTCTTTGTTTTTATGAGAGGCCATGAAGAAGTCAGGCTTTGTGGCAGAGAGGGTTTTGCAAACCTGTCACGATTCCTTATTTATGCTTGCATGCAATAATCATGATTTATTGACTCATTGTCTTTCGGTTACATTAACACTTTAAATCACGATAAAAAGAATTTATATTTAGCGTAACTTAAGCAAGGGTACTCGTAAATGTCGATCAAATTCACTTTATACGCATTTAATGTATAGTTTTCTTCTTCTGGGAAAACATAACTATCGCTGACTCATCCTGCACAACACAGTGTGGTAAACACATTTTTGTTTAATCAAATGCTCCAGAGTAAGAATGACCCTCCTGCTAACACCACCTGCAACTGATTAGCGAGGAGCAAACCATATGTTCATGTGACATAATCATGGCCTTTTGGCTATTGTTTATTATTTTTTGAAAGAAGCTTTAGTAAAGGAATTGTTCACCTAAAAAAAATGAAATTTCCTGAGAATGTAGTCATCCTTGGACTTAAGATGTAGATGAGTTTGTTTCTTCATTAGAACAGATTTAGAGAAATGTAGCATTACATCCCTTACCAAAAAGAAGTATACTTCAAGCTTATTTTATTAAGTATACTTAATAAGTAAAGTACAAGTACATTTGTAAGTATACTTTATGTAGTAAGTATACAAATATCAGTGTTCAAGTATAGTATACTTGTAAGTGTACTGTTTCAATACTCCTTGGGACTAAATTGGCCCACTCTCTAGTTTATAAAAGTATATTTTAGGTATACTTTAAGTATAAAAGTAGCAAACTTTGAGTACACAACTAGTTTACCTCTATGTTTTTAGTTTGTACTGCACCTATACTAAAATTCAACTTATAGGTCTGATAGTTTACTAATTAATTAATTGTAGCATTTTAGTACACTTTGAAGTATAGTCTCAGTAAACTACAAGTTTAGTAGTTTTAGACTGCAAGTATATTTGTATGTTTTCTTTAAGTGAACTTTACAGCATACTTTAAGTATACTACTATGTCCGTATTTAGGTATTCATTTGTATATGTTTTGTTGTATGAATATCTAAACATACAAAACATCAAAAAACAGGGCATCTGCTTGTAAACAAAAAACGTGTTATTCTAGCTTAATGCATTCTTTTTTTATAAACACTTGAATGTAAGTTCCATAAAAAAAGAAGAAATAAATAAACAAACCTTTGAACAAAAAACTGAAAAAGAATTGGACTGGGAATTGTTTCAAAATGTAGATGGAGTCGATCAACACCACAGAGCTTGACAGTCATCACCTCTTCATGACATTTTATTCCATAACGTTACAAAGTTTTGATGCTGTTTTATGTCTGATCTTTCAGTTTCTTCTTCGCTTTTTGGAAATTCTGTACAGGAGGTGTGTAATAGCGCCCCCTACTATATAACAATGAAAAGATGGATTCCCAGAGCACAAGTAGCTATAGCGCAAATATATTTAGACTTTTTCTAAGTAAAAGTCATGTATACTTAAATGTCATTTTAATTATATTTTCTTTTTTTTATTTGTTGGGGTAATTTTGTTGTGGTCTGTTCTACTTGCGTGATTCTTTATATGTTTGTGTTTGTGCAGAGTGTTTTGTATTTAGTTGTGTTGCGAGTATTTGCAACATGTGCTATCGAACTGATGAACTTGCAGTGCATTGATCTCTCTCGGGCACCGTTTATTGTAAAATCATGCAGTGTGTAACCTCCTGTCACCAATCCATCATGCAATGTGAGATAGTGACTGTTCGGATGACTGTGAAAACTGTGCAGTGTGAACTCGGCATTAGTCCCGTCTAAATGTCCCCAAAAATAAAAGAAAAACTTTCTTAAAATGATTTCATGGGGTTTTAGATTTTTTGCATGTTGAACGATTAGCACAAATCCCGGTAAATTCTCATTACTGTCATGTGAAACAATGATGTATTATTAAAAGTACTGCCATATTATGGTAGTCATAGTTGTTTACTGCTTTAAATTTGTGCAAGAAATTATTGTAGCGTGCACAATTTTCAATCATTGCTGTATTACAGAAACAAGAATTATCATTGACAACATAGGGAACTACAAAAATTACATATTCAATGATGCCAAATATTATTATTTTCTTTGAGTCAGGGGTGAAACATGACCCAAACATTTCTTCATGAGGCTCAGGTAATGGGATTTCACTTGTCTCTCTGTGTCATAAAGAGTTTTGAAAGTCTGTCATGGCTCTCACTTCATGCTAGTGAGCAATAATCATGATATATTGACTTTTATTAAACTCTCTGTCTTTCAGCAAAGCACATTACACAATAAAGAGTGCTGCAATAATGTCTTCGACTTCATTTGCTCAGATTACATGATTATACATGGAAAGGCCACATGAGGGAAAGCTCATTTTGTATGTAGCATATCCATCACTGTGTTTGTGCATGACTGGGAGTGCGTGTTTGTGTAAGCAGGTGCATATGTGTGTGTGAGT
Source organism: Carassius gibelio (assembly GCF_023724105.1). NCBI lineage: Eukaryota > Metazoa > Chordata > Actinopteri > Cypriniformes > Cyprinidae > Carassius > Carassius gibelio. The sequence continues at coordinate 11,903,680 of NC_068414.1, forward strand.
TGATTGTTACCCCTAATTGAAAAAGTGATAAATGGAGCCAACATAGCATTGACTGTACCTCCAGCTATAACAACCCCTTTTTACTAAAGCTTTCAAAATACAATGGTCCGCCAAAGCTCAGCCAACGGTTGGACAATGGACCGCTGCCGCTGGGAGTAGGACTTTCAGAGCTGCCTATTGTCATTGGGCTGGTTGGACAACTGGACTACACACATAGATAAACCTGAATAAACAGCTCAAGTTTATAATCAGGGCTTCGGGAGAAAATTAGATGCTTTATGTGTGTCTTTGTTTGTATGTGTGAGGCAAAATCTATTATCTGTTCAACTAACTTAGCATGTACATAAACATCTAAAAAAGAGAAAAGAACATCATGCAGTCTTGCTGAAACCACAACGAAGTCACTTGATTTACAACATAATAGCTTGCAATGACTCACAGATGACAAAATGATCCAGATTTTGACTTATTTTTGAGAAACATGAAGTGTTTCCCTGAGCAAAACTCGCTAACACCACAGAGTTGGTTGCCAGTATATAGCTATGTGGCTGCTAACGTGTTGTTTAGCATATGAAGTTGCAAAGGTGCTGTGAGTTGTTGCTATTTAATTGCACAGGTGAAAAGATATATGCTTTTGAAATGTTTTGAATGTGCATTTGTAGTGTACTTCAAATATTAAAATGTCTATTAAAAAAACTGTACTTGCAGAAAGTATAATATCATATTAATGAAATAAACATCCACTTAAGTGTCCTTAAGGAAAGTTCACGTATTTCATTACTGTTTCTTAACACACTTAAGTACAGTTTAATAATATAATATAAAATTCTTTCCTAACATTGTGTTCAGGATGAAGACAATGCAAAGACAACAACTTGGCACTGCACAGCGTCTTGATGTTTTCAGATAAATCTTTATCATTTGGTTTCTGCATCAACTTTCATGTTCGCCTCTCTCATAAACACTATGGGCCCTATCATACACCCGGCGTAAGGTGCAGCGCAAGTGTGTTTGCTAGTTTCATTCCGGCACTGTTCGCATTTTCCCATCCAGTGCCACGTCTTTAATTAGCAAATGCATTTGCGTGTCTAAAAAAGAGGTGTGTTCAGGCGCATTGCTGGTGCATTGCTATTTTAAGGAGCTGAAAATAGACTGCGCCATAGACCAACTCAAGCCTGGTCTAAAGTCTGGCGCAATGTTTTTTCTTTGTTATTCAAATAGCTTGTTAGTATAGGCAGGTCCACAACATGCGAACAAGCTGCTTATTAAACACAGGGATGCAGAGCAGCACACAAACATATATATAAATGCCTACACGTCATAATGGATAGTCATCACATGTATCAGAATTAGGCAGCTCTGTTTCATCCCGGAGACGCGTTCTGTCTTTGTGCTTGCCAAATTCTGCTGTGTAAATAGCAAATCTGTCATGGCACGAGCGCACCTGGCTCTTAAAGGGAATGGAAGATGAGACCCTGATTGGTTTATTGCACGTTATGCCCAACCCATTACTCATTAAGAGATAGGGACAACCCATTTAGACCATGTGCCCGTGCGGGTCAACCATTTTTCCGTCGTTAAAATAGCAAAAGTGGATTTGGACACGCCCAGAGTGCACCTGCGCAGTGATAAACAGGTAGTGATGTAGAATTGGTGGGCAGGGCTAAACAGGCAATGATGTAGAATTGGTGGGCGGGGCTAAACAGTTAGTGATGTAGAATCGGCGGGCGGGGCTAAATAGGCAGTGATTTAGAATCGGTGGGCGGGGCTAAACAGGCAGTGACATAGAATCGGTGGGCGGGGCTAAACAGGCAGTGACATTGAATCGGTGGGCGGGGCTAAACAGGTAGTGATAGATACAGACGGTTGGTCTGGGAACGCCCCCGGGAACGAAATAAACGGGACAATCACGCCGAAGAGTTGCTGTGTCGTTTTCTGTACCTCCAATAAACTAACAAATTATGAATTGAAGTTCTACATCCTTCCTAATAAACATACAGAGCCAGAAAGGATTACAAAATGGCTACAAGCAATAAGTTGTGAGGATGATCAAGGGAAGTTGTGGAATCCCAAGACTAAGCATGTGTGTGTGTGCAGTCGGCATTCATCACAGGCAGGCTATATTAACATTGTGCTCATTATTAACGCTATCAAAACTGTGTAAGGTTGTTTCAGAAAGTGGAATGCATATATAATTAGCCTTATCATTCTACCTTAAGCAAACTATGTAACGTTAGCCTAGTGTCGAACATAAACCCACTTAAAAAAGCGTGTGGACACGTAACAACTTAGTTTTGTGTCAGAACTTTTACACTTTCATTCATAAATTCACCCCGTCTGTGTTTGCGAAAAGATTCAATCGTGGAATCCAGTCAAAAATAGAGCTTGCTGTATAAAGCAGAACGTCATGGGATTTGGCTATTTTTGAATGAATACATCTATATTAGGGCTGTAAAATGAATCAAATATCGATATGGACTAGTGTATATGAATATTAAAGTTAAAAGAGATTACAATTGTTCTACGTGTCTCTGGGAACAAGCGTCGGTTCAATATGTGCATTTTGCCATTCAGTTATACCAGATGACTGCAATGTTTTCCCCCACGCCGACTCCGCCCTCGCCACACCCCCAGCTATGACTAGATGCCGACTGTATCGATGTAGAATAGGTGGGTGGGGCAAAACAGGTAGTGATGTATAATCGGTGGGTGGGGCAAAACAGGTAGTGATGTATAATCGGTGGGTGGGGCAAAACAGGTAGTGATGTATAATCGGTGGGTGGGGCAAAACAGGTAGTGATGTATAATCGATGGGCGGGGCTAAACAGGCAGTGGCATAGAATTTGTGGGCGGGGCTGAACAGGCAGTGATGTAAAAGGAGGCAATGAGAAAGTTTTGAGTTCTGAAACTTACAGGATGTTTTTATAATACAATGAACTCTAATATGTCACAAGATCATAATGAGCATTGTTTAAGTTCAGTAGACAGCGCACGCATGCTGAATGTAAACAACGCTGATCACACTGATTATATTCTCTCCAAAATAACGGAAGACTTGAGGACAAGAATTGCTGAATAAATTTAGTTATTATTGTTTCTTTGCACACAAAAAAGTATTCTCGTAGTTTTGTAAAATTACGGTTGAACCCCCGATGTCAAATGGACTAATTTGTGGTATCGTTGATCGTGGTAACATCATTGTGATCTATGGAGGGTCAGAGAGCTCTCAGATTCCATCAAAAATATTCTAATTCGTGTTCAGAAGATGAACAAAGGACTTAGGGTTTGGAACGACATGAGGGTGAGTAATTAATGACTGTATTTTCTTTTTTGGAAGAACTATGCCTTTAAAAACTAAGCTCAGAATCCATTCCAGAGAAAATTATGATGCATTCGGAAAATCTCTGAATTAATCTACGAATTGCGATGCAGCCCTAGTTGCAGCGTGCTTTCAGAAACACTCCACCTTCCCCAGCTCCACCTGTATAGGGTGGATCATGTATGCTATGGGGGTCATTCATGTTATATGTGTAGCAAAGGTATTTCTTATATGTTCACAGCAGCATGTCTGTGGATATATTGGCAGATCTACTACACTAAGACCAAACACATTAACATTTCCATTACCTTGCTTAACTTTATGAGAGTTCTTGTGACAGAAATGTATGTATGTATTTCTGCTTTGCATATACGACTCAATAGTTGTCTTCAGTAAAATCTATTTCTTTCTTTGTTTTCCATCCATCAGGCCAAAATCTTTCTGCAGGATGAGTTATGAAGTGATGTTTAATAGGTTTAGGGTTTTCTTCAATCCCTCACTGTAAGCATGAGCAGTAAAATAGTGGTGCTTGTTTTAGCCAACACCACTAAACATATATCTCAGCGTGATAAAACAAGCCATATATATCTTAATAAAGATATAAGACATGGAAAGAGTCAAGAAGTGTAACAAAGAGATGTTTGCTAAAGAATTGAAAATGAAAGGACAAGCTGGAGGCTTCTGGAGGCTCTAGGAAAGAAAGAAAGAAAGAGTTGAGGGGAAAAATGCCTCTCCAGAAAGTCAGCTGCCACTAAATCGCTGTTGTCATGTTGATGACTGTTGTGGGTTTGCCTTTAATGTATTCAATCCCTCATAGATGTGAGATTCATTTCATGAACCCATATATCAATCCATTAAACGTCCCTTAATGGTGCCAGGATGTTTCTAAACCAAAGCACATTAGAGTCTGCAAACACATGACTAATTGCAAAAGAGCAGCTTTTCTCTGTAACATCCCAAGGGCGCTTTTCTGTTTAACAGCAAAACCACAGTGTAGGGCCATCGAGAACTAATAAAACTATGAAAATAAAACAAGTGGGTCTCATGGACAGCACAGCGGTCACATGAACTTGAATGTCTTTGTTCTTCTTCTTAAATGGCTGGCTTGCTTGAAAGTCAGAGGCAAACCAGATGAAATTCAGAGCTGTGTGATATTTAGTCTTTCCTGCAGGCTTTCCATGAGGCCAAGAGAAGGTGACATTAATCTTCAGTACTGTTCTCTGGCACAGCGGTGTCCGGACAGATGATGCCAGGTAAATATCCATTTTTGTGGGGCTGAGCCCGAGGGCGGCCATAAATTCATAACTAATTGGCTAAATTTCTTCTTTGTTTTTAACAAGCCCACCATGGTCTTCTGCACAGGGAGCTGTTGGAGGAAAGAGGTACTTTGTAAAGCCTTCAGTTCTGCTCTCATGCTGCATTGACTATCAGCAACATGAACATCATGTCATAAACCGACACAAAGCCATTAAGAAACAGCAATAAAAACGCTTCGATATATAGGGGCTGTCACACATGGAGGTTAAATGGCTGTATGCTTTTTGCTTGACTGGCATTAGATCACATGAGCGTTTTCTTCACTCATTGGTTGATGCTTAATGTTTGCACAAACTTGAACTTAACTACCTCGCTGCCAATGTGAATAACCCTTTTTCAGTGTCTACTTCATTGTAGAAGGCCGACTTAATCAAAAACCTTCATTCAAATATTTGTAAATGTTTTAAATTAGACACAGAGCCTTGCTCTGAACCACAGATGATTTTCAGTGAGGCATTGCATTCAACTTTATGCTGTAGCCGATTATCATACATGTGCTGAACTCATGTGTTTGATTTGCAGCTTGTAGCCTGCTCATAGTTATTATCAGTTATGAAACACCTCTGATGCCCTTCAAGCTCTTTCTAAAGACCTTTTGTTAGAAGGTAGATTATAATATCACAGCATCGGCATTCACATGATGAAAGATTTTCACTGAGTCTGTGCTCTAATGTGTAATTTTAATATGAACTGATCTAAAGGATAATACAATAACTCGAAACGAGTGGGGAAACTTTTATCAGGTACTGCAAAGATAGGAAAGGATGAGGAGGGTTTGTGGTGAGTAATTTCTACTCTAAACTAAAGGAGAACGATCCGTGAGCTGTTCTGTTAACTAACTGAAGCAATCCTCCTACAAGAAACCACAAATATCTTTCCGACCAGCGAGGAACAAAGAGACTAATTTCAATTTCAAATTTAAAAACCTTTATTTTTAAGCATGCAAAATAAACTCTGCCCTGAAGAAAGACCATTTATTTGTCCATGCGGTGCATGACACATCCACAAAAGGTTTGTTTTGCACTGGATACCTGATAAATTCATGAGTAAACATTTTGCTTTCGGCAACCCACTGAAAAGGTTTTCCCTACCTCTTTAGAGAAAGGTTCATTTGAATATAATGAATAATACATGAGTATAAAGCTATAAAAGCACAATGGAAGACGGTCCAAATATCTGCGAAGTTTCATGTACAAAACAGCATAATTTGAATAGTTTATCAGGCACAAAGATGCTTTCATTACGAGCAAAGATATGATGCTTTTTCACAGATAATGCTTCTCAGTCCAAAACATTGTTGACAAATTAGTGAATCTCACAAAGAAATATATGTTTTTTTTTTTCACATATACATTCCACATTAAATTTAGCCTTTTGGTTTATGCTAAATATTTCTTTTTTTCTTTTTGATCAGGTGAAATATAAATTCCTGACTGTCTTTGTGAGATTCACTCAAAGACTAAATAGTCTGTATCTTTTGACAAACATATGCTGCGTAAAATCATGTTATCCAGACAGTTAAGTGAAGTCCAGCACATCGGCACAACACATCAAGCATATTTCTTTTCAGTCTTGCACATTTGGAAACAGTATTCGGAAACTGAGCAGGGGACCGTTCAGCACGACGGCCCCGGCTTCATCTGTATCTTATCACCGTAAAGTCCCTTAAACAGAAAAAGCTGGGGAACATATGAGGAACTGAGCCAGACTGAGTCTTCAAAGAGCGAACAGGCTTGACGGAGGAGGGGTCTCGCTCAGCGGCCCTCGTGAGGCCTGGTTCTCATCATTCTGACAATAAAAATGAGTGGAATAAAAACAAAGCAAAACGTCTCTTTTGAGCAAAAAAAAAAAAAAAAAAAAGGAGCCAGAGATTTCTGCAAACTGGGTCTCTTTCTTCAAAAGATCCTCCTTCTAGAGCTTAGAGGAGGTTATCCTCCTGCTGGAAAGCTTTCGGAGAGAAAATCCGGCACATTCTTCGCAGACTCCCTGTGGATAGAGGGACAGAAAGGACCATAGAATGCTGCTAATACGGTTGCTCGCGAAAAACTGCATTCACTTCCATAAAAACAGGGTTGCAGGAGCATGCAATAAAACAGTTCTCAAAACTTCACAACCACATGTTACACATATATAAGATTTGTCTCGTTTTGAAGCGGGCCAGCCTCTTAAATCTAATGAACAAGGCACTTGAGCACCAGAGAGTTGGGCAATAATCCAGTACAGGACAATGGAGACTAGTGGGGGGTTTGTTGGTGGTGGTCAGAGTTACTTTATGGCTTCTGCCCTTTTATTGGGCTAATCCTCAAACATCCCATGATGACTGAGAAGCAAATGCATCTCGGGGCCAATTCTGTGCAGACTTGAGGGGGAGGTGTGCTTGTTATAAAGGCTTCAATGAGACAGGCAGTACGTGCTTTTCACAAGAAATGTGCCTACCTAAATATATCTAAATGTTCACCACCAGTTGGGGAAAGTTACTTTTAAAAGTAATGCATTAGGCTACTTTTGTCTCATCTGGGCTGGGCATGCTTGTTTGTTTTTCAATAACAAAAAACCCAAAAATTACATTTTGGCAACTGTAAGGACCCCTTTCACACCAAAAGTGACTTTAATAAGCCTCATGCTTAAAAAAGTGCAAAGACTCCCGATTTCTCTCAACATGGGGACCGGAGAGATGTTAGTGAATACATGGGATCACAAAGTAACTTGCATTACTTGTTTGAAAAAGTAACTCAGATATTTCATTGTAAATGTAAAAGTAATGCATTACTTTACTAGTTACTTGAAAAAAGTAATCTGATTACGTAACTCGCGTTACCCACAACACTGTTCGCCGCACAAGTGGATGCTAAATGCAATAGAAAAACTAGTTCATATAAAAAGCTCAGTTCGGGAAGAGCTCACACGTCAGCTGTTGTAGAGACTTGCGACAGTCTGGGATCGGAGTCGATCTCGTATCGGTAGTGGTACCCTTCCCAGACTTCCCGGCATGCGTCGCGCATATCGTAGATGCGCTTCTTAATACCTTTGCGGTTCAGGTAGAGCACAAAGAGAAACATGAGCCCGACAAATCCCAGCACGAGACCCAGGAACACGTAAGACGTCTGCAGTGCGAGATTGTCACTTTCTCCCGCCTTATGGCAACCCAACTCCAGTTGACCCACCGCCAGTAGTGATGTGTTCTGCAAGGCGACTGGGAACACGCAAGTCAGGCGCTCGAGGTCCACCACTCGCGCTCGTGAGCTGTTCAGCCAGGCGGCGTAAGGCTCGATGTCGCATGTGCAGGTGTAAGGATTCTCCCCCAGGTGGAGCCTCACTGAACGCATCTGCTCCAGCTCTTTTAGAGCCTCTTCACGCAGGGTCCTGAGGGCGTTGTGGGTGAGGTCGAGTTCCTGGAGGTGATCCAGTCCTGTGAACGTCCCGTTATGGATGGACACTATAGAGTTGTTGCCAAGCTGAAGGCGCCGCAGGCCGACAAGATGGCAGAAGATGCCCGGGGGCAAGTAGACAAGGCCGTTACTGGACAGATCCAGTCCCAGCAGGTCTTCCAGGCTGCTCCAGCGAAAAGAGGTGGCTAAAAAAATGACGGACGAGTGGTTGTAAAGAGCCCGACTGAGGTTGAGCTCCCTCAGCATACGGCTCTGGACGGTGAACGCCTCAGGATGGATGACGGCCAGCTGGTTGTTGCTGAGGTCCAGCGATCTGAGGCTCCGCAGGCTAGAAAATGTGCGAGACTTCACCTCAGAGATCCTGGAGAGGAGAAAAGGAACATTTGACACTACAATCGTAAAAATAAAGGTGGGTTTTGCCATTGAAGAACAGTTTTTGGTTCCACAAGGAACCTTTCAGTGAAGAACCATTTTCTTGTGTCAAGAACCTGTATCCAAATTAATCCTTTATCCACAATAAAAGACCTCTTACACAAGTCTTTGCATTAAGGTTATTACTCAGAACTACAACAGATATTGAGGGGTGTGGGTTTATTTGGTTGTTTTATACCATGTCAGCATCTTAGACCAGTTTCATGGCAAGAAAGGGGTAAAATTAGATAAATGTTTTCCTGCCGAGGGAACATTTTGAATAAAACGGTTTACATTTGGAAGGAAAACATTCAACCAATATTATGACTGATTCGATTTTCAAATAAAGGGTGGTGTTTATATGGTTCTGCTTTCTTTTAATTGAGCTACATGCTATATACATGAATCCTATAAGATGAGGATGTGAGAATAAACCTGTAGACTTTTAACATCTTAAAGCTTTAGTACTTTAGTACTGTAAAGTCATCAAAATTATGGAAGGATTCTTACACTGGTTGAAGAAGATCCCATATTGATTCACCATAACTTTATCTTAAGATATCCTTGTTACAGTCAGTGTTGGGGAGTAACTAGTTACATGTAACTAAATTACCTAACTGAATTACAAAATAAATGTATCAATTACAGTTACTTATGAAGTATTAACGATCACAAACTGAGTTACATATTATTTTGTTTTTTTTCACACACACACACACACACACACATCCACACACACACATACGTTTAATTGTTTTAATTCATAAATTGCAGTGACTGCTCTAAAATATGAGACACAATGTTTCAAGAGTTTAGACACGTGCTTATTCAATAACAGTTTTATTTTCTATATTTGGTTTTATGTATATATTTTATTACATATACACACACACACACACACACATATATATATATATATATATATATATATATATATATATATATATATATATATATATATATATATATATATATTTATTTACACACTTTTTTTCAAGCCATTGTTAGATGCCAGTGTTTCCGGTCATAATTATGCAAGATTTGATTTCAAAAACAGTATCATATATATTAAACTGTTTCTTGTTTTGGTTTTAAATCTGTATTTATGCTCAGAATGATCTTAAAGTCAGTCAGATTTTGTAGTGGCTGTGCTTTAAAATTGAATTGTTATGTTACATTACTTGAATAAAGTAACTGAAATACACTACTACATTTAGTAACTAGAAATCTGTAACCTATTACAATTCCAAAGTAACTTTCCTTACACTGGTTACAGTGTAATTAAACATTTAAGTAATTACTAATATTAATTAACTGCATGCAGGCTACTTACTATATGATCAGGGTTAGGATTAAGGTTACTTGCATGCAATTATGCATAATTTATTGTTATAAATGTAAGGTGTAACAAGGAAAGCTTAAAAATAAAGTGTTACCCAACTTTACTCTAACAGTTGTTTTACTTAGTAACATAGTATGTAACAGTTGTTAACAGTATTTTAAGGGTCAAATGAACTACTAGCTTCTTCGAAGATGTATCGTTGCGTTACCTGTTGTTAGACAGAGACAGATTGGTCACGTTCTCCAGTCCCTGGAAAGACTCGGGTCCGATCTGGCTGATGTGGTTTCCGGTGATGAAGAGGTTTCTGGTGTAGCTCGGGATGCCGCTCGGTATGTCCCGCAGATCTTTGGAGACGCATTTGACCGTGAGCGCGGCTTCCGAGCACTCGCAGCCGGCGGGACACAGCGACGCGCCCGCGGACAGCGCCGCGCGCAGCAGCCCCAGCACGAGCGCGCACCGAGCAGACGCGAGCATGCTCAGCTACCAGCAAAACCGCATCAATCTGACTCAACAGATGCCCTCGTTCAGCGGCTGTGCGCCCGCTTCTCCAGAGTGTCTCTCCAAGTGCTCCTCGCTCTTAACCTCTCTCAGAGATGCCGAGTCTCCCCGCGTGCTCGACTTCTTTGCATTCCAGAAACTCATGTGTGAATGAGAGCCAGACACTTTATTTCCATGAGAAAAGGAGGTTCTCTGTGTGGGGCGTTTGATCCGCTCTCTCAAACAATGCGACTGAATCCCTCTCCCCAATCAGCAGGGAGGAGCTTTGACTCGCACCTCTCCCTACAGACCGATACCAGCCCACACTCTGACTGATGGGCTTAATTAAGAGTGATTAAAGCTCATCTAAAGATTAAGATGATCTCTTACTTTAGCTGATCTTTACTCCAGTACTGTAGCTCAGGGTGTCCGGTTCACTGCCCAAGCACTTAAAACAGATGTTCAACTGTTGCTTTTATGTGGTTCTTTGGAGGTCGATAAAGCTCTTGATGTTTCAGTGGATCTTAGTTTGGGGGTGGGGTCCTCGAGGGGGCCTCAGTAAACATTCAAAGAGGGCAGTATTAACACACACACACGCGCACACCTAGCGCTGTCGAACGATTAATCGCGATTAATCGTGTCCAAAATAAATACAGGTTTTTATTTACACAATATACAGCATGTGTCTGTACTGTGTATATTTATTATGTATGGCTATATAAACATACACATGCATGTATACATTTAAGATGTAAACATGTATTATACTTTAAAAATATATACTGCATGTGTGTGTCTATATATATATATATGAAATAAATATACACATTTACTTTGGATGCGATTAATCACAATTAATCGTTTGACAGCACTAATATATATATATATATATACACACATACTTTTTATGTAGCCTACTGTTTATTTTTTGTATACAAATTAATTTTTATATTTTCTGCTTAATGTTCATTTTCAATAAATTTCAATAATTGTTTATTTCAATAAAATGCGTGAACGCCCAAACACACACTTTTAATTAAATGCCATTATTATTATTATTCATGATTATTTGTGAAATTAATGTTTTTCATTGTTTGTTTTTTTTACATTTATCTCCTCAACCATTATAGTCAGACATATTTAACTATGTTAAAAAAAGGTCAGTTGAGAAAGGAGTATAACTTTTGGATATAAAAATTCTGCAACTTGTTCACGACCTAAAAAACAAAAACAAAAAAACAAAAAAAAATACTTAAATCTAATAATTCTAATACTAATATTATAACTATTTATTATTTGAATTATTGATATATGACAGCCTTTGTTTCTGTTGTTAAAATAGAGGAAGATGTAAAATCATATCTTCTAGTGGTCTTTAAACATGGCCTGAGCTCTGAATCATCACTGGATATTCAGTGTAATTGGCTTCTGAGTTCTTATTAGGTTTTCTGAAGAGGAATCCACTGCTTTGTTTATGTCTGGACGATCAGTGTTTTTGTATGTTGGGAACATTGATCTGATATCCCTCACTCCACAGGACTCCTGATGCTTTGAAGTCGGCGGGGGTCTGCTGAACTGAAGGGAGACAATAAGCTATGAATCCAGCAGGCCGCTCTTTTGCCTGCTGACTCAAGTCATTTGTTCTCTAGCACATTTAAACATTTCCAGGGCAACCGCTCAAAGCAATGCACAAAAAACAACATTAAAACTTTATGAAATGCATGCATTTGAAGTCAAACTTTAAGTCTAGAGTCCGAACTGTTTTGTCCAGTTGTGACATATATAAATAAAACCCATGGTATAATTTAATAGTAAACATTTAATTGATCAATAATGCATGAAAATTAAATATCATAAATTATATCGTTGGCAGAATGTGTTTGAAATTTGATTATAATTATGCAACACTGCTCAATGTAAATGACTTAGGAAGACGATTATATGTGTCCGTTGGTTTCTGATGACAGCATATGGGCTTTTTCCATCTGAGTTCTTGCTGTTGGATGCAGGCTTGGAGGAAATACACTGTGCAAACTCCGATAGCTCAATTTTAAAATCACCATTACTGGCTTCTTGGGAGAAAAGAACAGAAAAGACAATGAAAGCCCAATACCAATTTCTAAAATGAAATCAGATAACACACAGTCATCTTTCTTCACATCCCTATATTACAGTTTAGTGTAGAAGCTCATTGCCTTATGAATATAAAACTACATGGCCACACATTTTGAATAAAAAAGGCCTTGTTAAGTGTTTTCACCCTGTTTCCAGTTGTCCATGTGTTCTACTGAATGCATGAGATTGTTAGGGTAAAATCAACAACAAAAGCATTTTGCTGTTCATATTTATCTAGGACTCAGCAGCAAAGCATCTACTCATGCAGGCATTACCACACACACAGAATACAAAATACATCATTACAAAGACTTTAAGAAGCTCATATTAAAATAAGCATTTGATTATTAGCAGTTAATCCCAGAACAAACAACCTTTGAGTGTCAACCATCCGTATTATCAGAGCCTTTGAGCATCAGACACATGAGCACAACACATGCAGCTAATGCATCTGCAGGAGGGAAGAGGTGACCGTGCCATTATTACTGGAGGTCTGCTTGTTTGTGGTTGTGCAAAGTTCATGTCATGACAGGCTTGACAGCAGTGCATGTAAAGAAAACACCTGCAGCTCATTTCTACGCACAGGGAAGTTTTGAACGAGCAAACAGGCAGAAACCAGAATATGTAATCCGCTAATAAAACTGTTTGAATGACAGAAAGCAATCAATCAATTAAAGGTGCTGTAGGTAACTTTTGTAAAAATATATTTTTTACATATTTATTAATCCTGTCATTATGTCCTGACAGTATAATATGAGACAGATAATCTGTGAAAAAAATCAAGCTCCTCTGGCTCCTCCCAGTGTCCTATTGCAATTTGCAGAAACTCCGTCGCTCCCGGTAAAAAATAACCAATCAGAGCTGCGGTCCGTAACTTTGTTTGTGTTCAAAATGTAGAAAAATGTATATAATAAGTGAGTACACCATGAATCCATTTTCCAAACCGTGTTTTTAGCTTGTCCTGAATCACTAGGGTGCACCTATAATAAGTGTTTATATTCGGACTATTTTAGATTGCTTCGGGGGTAGCGCGGCGGAGTAACCCAGTACCTTTGTGATTCTTCATAGACATAAACAGAGAGAAGTAGTTCCGGCTACGATGTTCTTCCGCAAGACGCAAGCAGTTCTGTTTATTAACCGCTAGAGCGTCAAAAGTTCCCTACCGCAGCTTTAAGTGTCACTTTCTGGAGGATAGCCAATGGGCTCTCTTTGCTTTTTAAATTATCGAACAAAAAGATGAAGAAAATCTTTACTTTTTGATGTTCGTTAAGTTAAAAACAATGATATATTATTTGAGCGGTCTTACTTGTTAGACACAACCTTGTTATCATTTCTTCAGCCCAAAAAGTGATGTTACTTTCAACAGAACAGAAGTAATTTAGAAAACTAAGAAATTCACTTCATGTTCTCAATTTGACAAATTATTTAGTATTGACTTATACTTTTAAAGAAAGAAAAAAAAAAATAACACACAAAGCTTGTAAACATGTAGATCTGGATTAATTCCTGATAACATTGTTGCAAGCTAAAAAAAATGTTTTCAGAGTTTCAGAGAGGAAATGGGAAGCGCTGGGCTGCTGTGATGACCTAAACAGTCAAACGTGCTTCTGATCCACTAGTTCACGTCTTTGAAGACAGGAAAGCTGTCAGTAAGAACATCACACTTCACACAGGATCTCTAATGTGATCAAATCTCTCTCTCTCTCTCACACACACACACACACACAAGCCCATCTGAAGACACTCCACCAACACAACACACACTTGACTACCTGCTGCTCTGGGCAACACTTCCAAAGACTGAGAGAGTGTGAAGAGAGGAAGGAGAAGGACAAATGTGAGAAGAGAGCAATAGAGAAGAGGTCTAGGATTCGATCAGTTCATGAATACAGTTGAGACAAACTAACAGAGTGCTGTGCTCTGGATTCAAGTAATAAAGATTAGATTTCACTCGGTCAGACTTTGGGCCTATTTTTCTTTCTGATTATACACCAAACGAGTAAAACACTTGCACCTAAGATCAGTAACAAACAAAAATATATTCTGTATAAAATACAGCTTGTGATTAGCAGAAAGATTTTCAAGATAATGAAAACATTAATTTTACTTTCATTAGTTACAAGTTTGACTTTTATTACAATAAAAACAATGCAGTATTTTTGAGAGCCCATTTTGAAGCCCAGGTTAAATTTTCTTCCCAATTCTACACTAATTAAGCAATTCAGATGAACAGTGAATCTCACAAAAACAGGCCACATTTACAACCCAAATCAGAAGGAAATAAAACTATACTTTGTACATAAAAAAAAGAAGCCTGTTAAAAAAAAAAAAGTCCCTCCACATACAGCTTCTACTATTGTTACAATAAAAATACTGCATTAAAAATAAAGCAGTCCTGCAAGTACTACAGTGATGTATAAATAAAATTAATCTAATCGTATATTAAAATAATGAATAACTCCATACAGTAGGAACTGTGTTTAACTGGCATGCAATAATATCACTTGCAAAAGATTTTTCTTTTTGATTTTGGGGTGAAATAATGACCTGGATGTGTGCTTGACAGATTTCAGCGATTGATGAGCAATGTTCAAATCCTGAACCTTACATAGAACATAAATCACATTATCCTTTATCATTATTATTATTTTTTTAGATGTGATATGATTGTTAGACTAGGCATATTGTGCCATTATACCAAGTCAATAGTCAACATAACAAAATACCCGTGATAATACTTGTGAAAACAAACAACGGAAACATTAAATATATCATTTAATAGTTCAAGATTGAAAGAGTAAAGCTTTCAAACAGAACATCCAAAACCCCTGCAATGTGAATCAAGTGTTCCTCAGGACAACAAAGACATATTAAAGGCATCGTTTACTTTCCTTCATTCCTGGTCTTACTGTGCAGGATTTATTAGTGCATTTTAGAAAACTAAATGTCTGTCTTCATAACCTTTCCTCAAAAGATCTGAAACAACGGTCACACAGACTTCACCAAGGCCTTCGTGTTCACGTCTGGTCTTTTCTGCGATGGAATGCATGCTTTCTTTCCTAATTCAATCTATGCCCAATGGATAAAATCAAGTCCTATAGCTACATTTTACACTTTTTTAAATGCATCACATTCAACTTGAGAAGGCAATTTCATAATGGTTTATAATGCAATATAATAATAGTAAATTAATGCAATAACAATAACAGCTGGCCAAAGACTGCTTTTCAATACGTAATGCGAACAAGATTTGCTAATTGATTAACTAGCCATTTTTGAATGCTAATCTCCATTAGTAATTCAATTTTTGTAAAAAAAACAATTACACTTTAAAGCATGCCAAGCTACAATATAAAAAGCTGCTTATGTTGCCAGTAAAATGACTAAAAGGGTACTTCTAAAATAAAGTGTTAATTGAAATAAGCTTTCGTATTGATAGTAAGACTTTTAAAAGGAAATCCATCTCCCAGAGTATCTTAATATACAATGCATTGTTTCTGCAATAAACTATGTTCTCAGAAAGAACACAGCATCATTAGAAATTCATATTCAAGTTATATTTAAAATATATTTATATACAAGTTATAGTGTTATATTTCCTAAACAGCAGTTAAAGTTTGGAGATCAAAGTCTAACCAAACGATAAAAGAGCACCATAACCCTCCAACCCCCTTTGGAAGACAGGTTTTGAGAATAGCGTTTCGTACATCACCACAAGACGTAGACGCCATGGCGTGTTTGCTGTCTGTACCCTACGACGAAGAGGTCTAGCGTTTGATTTTGGATGTTGAGCTCCTCGATGCTCTGAAGAGCTGGTTGTTCACTGGAGTCCTGCTGGAGCTGGAGTGACGGGTCTCTGATGGGTGGCGAGCCCGTGCGTCTGTGTGTGACCACGCTGGGTCATCGCAGGTTTAGAGACAGAGTCACAGTCAGGATCACAATGGTCAAGATGCAGAAAGGAAGCCAGGTCTTCAGGAAGCCAACGCAACTGTGGAAAGAGAGAGAGAGAGAGAGAAAGAGAGAGAGAGAGAGAGAGAGAAAATGTCTGTGTGAGAGCAAGATAGAATTTTCAATGACGATGAAAACATAAAAGAAACTACTTTATGACATGCTTGTCTATACAATGATGTAGAGGTAGATGTAGATTTGCCAAGACACTGTCATGCTGTTTTAAAGTGTTGTGTCTCCAAGTAAAAAATAGGGATGCATTGACAAAATTTTTTCAGAACTGATCCGATCCAGAAAATCGTCTGATACCGATCCGATACCAGTTTTTTAAAATCAATGTAGAATTTCTATACTTATGTGTGTTGACCTGATCGTCACACAGTAGCATGTTAAATCTGTGCAATATTTTATTGAGACTTTTCTTTTAACAGTTTTAAATCTCAGTCATTGTGCACTCTTACAGAGAGTTTCATAATTTCGTAACTATGGAACGGCTTCAGAACACTTTATGGAAACTTTATGGTTCTTGATACTGTTTTTGTGTTTTCATTGGGCTTAACCATAACACAATAGTGTATGCACAATATTGGATTTGGATTGGTCTCGTCTGTCGTCGAGAGAATTTGCCTCAATTATACTTATTGTTGTTTATGTTCCACCACAAGCTAACGCAAAGACAGCCATTAGCGATCTCTCCCAACACATCTCGTCTGTTGAAAACTCCAACCCTGATACATCTGTCATCGTGTTAGGTGATTTTAACCACACAAACCTGTCATCTGAACTCCCAAACTACAAGCAACAAGTCACTTGCCACAGCAGAGATAGCAAAACACTGGATCACTGCTACATCTCTGTTTCAGATGCTTACCGGGCATTCACGAGGGCTCCGCTGGGGAGGTCTGACCATGCTGTGCTGCTTTTCATTCCAAAGTACACACAAAAGCTTCAATTCGTTAAGAAAACATCCAAATCGGTCAGGTCCTGGTCCATAGATGCCATTGAAACGCTTCAAGGGTGTTTCGAATGCACAAATTGGGACATATTCAGTGCAGCTTGTGACTCCCTCGACGAACGAGGAAATATGCATCCCCACCGAGACAGAGACATTCTATGGCAATAAAAAACCATGGTTCTCCAAAGACTTCCATCTCTTACGCAAAGAAAAGAACTGTGCATACAAAAGTGGAGACAACAGTCAATACAGAATTGCCAAATATAAACTACGAGATGCTATAAGGAGAGCAAAGCAGAGTTATGGAACGAAACTGGAACAACAATTTTCATCAAGCAGCTCAAGATCAATATGGGAAACTTTCAAGTTCATGACAGACTACAAAAAATGCCCCATCTCCCCCCTTAACAGTGATCCAAGTCTCCCAGACATATTAAATAACTTTTATGCAAGATTTGAAAAGATTTGATCAGTCCTGCTTTGCTTAGCCATTGTGCAGCTCAATTGGCGCCTGTTTTTTCCACCATTTTTAACATCTCATTAAGCCAATGTACAGTCCCACAATTTTTTTAAATGCTCCATCATTATTCCTGTGCCTCAAAGATCACCTGCCTCAATGACTTCAGACCAGTTGCCCTAACATCTGTGGTAATGAAAGCATTTGAACGGATTATCCTGGCATACCTGAAATTCTGCACTTCCTTGAAGATGGACTCATATCAATTCAACTACCAAGCCAACCATTCCGTTGAGGATGCAATCAGCATAGCACTCCACCATACCTTGCAACATCTGGAATCACCAAAGACCTATACACGCATCCTGTTCATAGACTTTAGTTTCGCTTTTAACACTATTAATCCATTTAAACTCTTTACCACACTTTTAGACATGAACATTGCCCCAGCCATATGCCACTGGATAAGGAGCTTCCTGTGGAATAGATCACAGAGGGTGAAAGTTAATAACATATCCTCAGACCCTCTCACCCTAAGTACAGGAGCACCTCAGGGCTGTGTTCTCTCCCCTTTGCTCTTTTCCCTTTATACATCATACTTTAGATCCATGAACACTTCTCAGACAATGATGAAACACAGAACCGTAACGACCTCCAGCTCAACACAGCCAAAACCCAGGAACTCATTGTTGACTTTTGGACCACCCTTTTCAGCTCCTTCACTCTCTACCAAGACCAAACGCTTCACAAACAGCTTTTTCCCCATAGCCATCAGGACTCTGAACTCCTCTCTTTAATTTAGTTTTTCCTCTCATACACTACGCCTGTATCTTGTATTGTTACATATTGTGAAGTGTATTGTCTATTTGTTGTTTGTAATGTATGATGATGTAGAGCTTAAACATACTGTACTGAAAACAAATTACACCGGCTTTGTCGTGTGGCTAAATAAACAATCTATCTATCTATCCATCTATCTAAAAATGCCATAAAATGCCAGTATCGGAGCCGATACCGATATTGAGTATTAGATCAATGCATCCCTAGTATATATATATATATATATATATATATAAAAGCAGGCCACCACAAAATCTCTATAATATTCTGGTCTCAAGGTATGCTTCGGGACCCTCCTTCAATATTATAGTCAATGTGATTTTTATTTTTGGGCCAATTTTGCTGTATGGATGTCTAAATTGATTAGGAAAAATGGTGCTGGAAGAGTTATTGCATTTAAATCGGCATCGGCAAACATGAGAAACAGAGTCTCATGCTTCACTCATGTTATGAGTGTTGCATAGTTTGCCCACCAGATGGAGCTCCGCAGTTACAGAGAGTCTGCAACTCCACTATAGAAGAAAGCGATCAGCCAAGCCACGGAGATGTACTGTTTTGACAGCGAGTCTGTCGAGATGATTTAGTTCATACACCAAAAACGGTGTGGTAGTTCTAGCTAACGGTCCTATCATTATTACTTCTAAATATTCTGTTACATCACTTACAGCCGCTAATGCATTGCTATATTAGATTAGCCACAAAGCTAATACCATGCTTATCAGTGGAAGAGCGAGAACGTTAATAAGAGGTCAAACTATAACATTAGCGTTTATCTTATTCTAAATATATCTGCAGTGTTTCCCACAGAATGACCGCGTAAGGGGCCGTTCACATATCGCGCCTAAAAATGCGTGGAAAACGCTAGGCACGCCGCTTTTTCCTTCTTTCCAAAGCACTCGGGCAGAAGCGCTCCTGAGGCGTCTGCCTTTGCTAAGCAACCATGACGTGCTCTCTCCATGAAGACGGGGAAATTTCAGCAAAGGATAAATGGATTTGCAGCACTAAAAATCGCTCGCAGTAGCTCTGCAACTAAATTTATTTCAAAATGGCAATCCATATACAGCTATGAACAGCTGTTGCTTAATCTTGGCTGAGTTTTCAACGTTGTTACGGGAAAGGATGAAGCTGATTGGTTAGTTCTTGTCACATGACCTGCGGGTGCGGTTGCGGGATTCTGAAAAGTTGAGATGTTTTTAACTCAATGCGGTGCGGACGCGCCTGGAAAAAACGCGTGCACGTCGCTTCCCTGCACAAAGAGAAGAGGAGAAGATATACGGGTCCGTTGTGAATGTGTCTGTGAGAGCAAATATATTGTAGTTACAGTAACTACAGTAGGTGCGTCAGAAATGATTAAACCAGAGGGGACATGTAAATAAATGTGAGCTGAACACGCGCTTTTTTCTTTTTTTTTCTTTTTTACAGATTGTTTCAAAGCAGCTTTACAGACATAACAAGAAAATGTTGTAATAATATGGTTAAATATAGTTAGGTAATAGGTCATACCTATTGCTTGAATTATATATATATATATATATATATATATATATATATATATATATATATATATATATATATATATATATATATATATATCATTTTTGCCTATGTAGGAGATCCCTGTTTATTATTATTATAATTCTAATGATGACACGAGTAATGATACATGGTGATATTATTAATACACATGCTTATTCTTTCTCTGTCTCTCTTTCTGCCCTACAGATACCTGAAAAAGGTGAATGCTGTAGCAGCAAAGTGTGGGACTACTTCTGCAAATACTTTAACTTTAGTATTATAATTTATTTACAGTACGCACACAGACTGTAAAAACCAGCTTCAACTGGAAGAAAGTAAAAGTGTTAAATGTTTAAAATCGGACTGTTTTTTGATCATTAAAAAATATATACTTTTGATGTGCAATTGTTTAGTCATGGAGACCGTAATCTAAGGCTTTTTTTTAACATAAATCCCTTCTGGAAAATGGTTTATACAGCCCACATACATAGAACAGGCAGATATTTTGCTATTGAATGTTGTGTAAGTGCAGTTTATAGGAAATGGGTCTAATATCCAGTTTACTTTCAAAATCAAAATATCGGCTTATAAATCGTCTCTTTTCGAGTTAATATCGGCATCGGCCCCCAAAAATCCATATCGGTCGGGCTCTAACGCCAACATTTAATACTTACAGCTAGATGTTTGTTAAAATCTCTTAACCAATGTAGGAGCAAAAGTAAAACCCTTGTACAATAGTAGTACACCATCACAATCAAAAATAGTGCTTATTATAGATATAATATACTTTAAAAGAAAGTATATAAATTAGTGCTGTCAAATGATTAATCACATCCATAAATTATTTGTTAACATAAGATATATGTGTGTACTGTGTATAATTTAATATATAAACAATTATTTATAATATAAATTATCTGAATAAAAAAATGTAAATACATGCAAATATTTTTTTAATTTTTGAAGTATTTATTTATACATAATATACACAGTACACACACACATATATGCAAACAAAAACTTTTATTCTGTATGAGATTAATCATTTGACAGCACTAATTTAAACATTAAAATGCCATGTCCAGCATTACAGTTTTAAATTTATTAAATGCATTTAGCTGAGTTTTAGAGATTTTTTGACTCCCTTATGCATGTCATTTCATAATTACTTTTATTGTCTATTGAAATAATAGTTAAAATGCACTGCTGAATGTACTGACAAGCATTTATTGTAAACTTAAATATACTTTAACATTTGTATATAATACTTGTAATAATACTTGTATTGTTTAATTGTACATTTTTGAAAATTGAGATTTATACATCACCCTAAAGCTAAATAAATAAACTTTCCATTGATATATTGTTATTTGGATTGGACAACATTTGACCGAGATACAACTATTTGAAAATCTGGAATCTGAGGGCAAAATAAAATCTAAATACTGAGAAAATCGCCTTTAAATTTGTTCAAATAAATTCTTAGCAATGCATATTACTAATCAAAAATTACGTTTTGACATTTACAGTAGGAAATGTACAAAATATCTTCATTGAACATGATCTTTACTTAATCCTATATAAAAGAAAAATCGATAATTTTGACCCATACAATGTTTTTTTTGGTTATAGCTAACTGGAGACTGGTTTTGTGCTCCAGGGTCACAAATTTGTTATTACACATTTGTAGTAAGGCTGCAATTTAGTACATTTAAAATTTGAACTTTAAATGTACGTCACACTAGAGGTAAAATTATAAGCAAATGCTTGACATGTGCTTTAGTATGTTAGTCAACACATCAAAATAAGTGTACTTTGAAAATAAGCAATTTAAATTAAAATGTCCTTTCAATTTGACATTATTACAAAGTTCACCTTTCAAATCTACTTAAGTGTGCTAGAAAACAGTCACGAAAAAGAACTCTCTTTAATTATACTTAAGTGGGATTTCATTAATATTACATTTTCTGCAAGTGCAGTTTAAAAAATATATAGTTTTAAGATTTGAAGTACACTATAAGTGCACATACAATGCAGTCTTTTTCACAAAAGGTGCTGCTTACCTAAGCAAAGACCATTAATCACAGATATAAAACAAATAAAAGATGAAAAAGACAAATTATCATTGTGATATTAAATTACTTTTCCTCGACAGCACATAGACTGTGTTTGTTTTCTTTGCAATATCAGATAAGAATCTGCTTTGGACCAGATTTCATACTGATGAGAACATCCATACTGATGCAACCACAACAATCTGCTTCCACAAGCTGGAGGACGAAAGAGCTGCATCATCACTTCATACCTGCAGTTCCTTTCTTAGTGATTGACAGTAGAGTTCTCACAATAAACAGTAATGGATGCACTCTGAACACTTTGGGGCAGGAGAAACACACACATAAAGCGACACTTTCAATTACACCTTAGAGACGCCATGACAGACCATCCTTGTGTGAGTCTCTCTCAGTCTCCTGGGGCCAATGCACATGCATTGTGCTCAGACAGCAACCAGTAGTCTGAAAAAAAAGTTGTGTCTGGAGCAATACCTTGTTAGACTTCAGGTATCATGTAGGAACATTTTTAGCTGACACCCAGAACACAGCACTGGGTCCAATTTCTCAGACCTATAATTATGCAATCCCGCAGTAACAAAGTCCCAAAATATCTTCTACTAATGGTTATTACTTGGTGTAACAAAACACGTTGACATGCTTTAATGTTCAAAAAACACATTATTTTTCAAATACAGTACATTATTGTATATAACACTTGTTTGTTTACTGTGTTGAGACGTGCTGCGTTTGGTCTCGTGCTCTATCGCATACGTTGGCAGTGTCGTGCGCTTGCGTAGACATTTGTTGTGATAAACAGTAAAGTGTGTTCTGCTGAATTCAATTTCCGTATTGTCTGGTATAAAAAAGGTTAGTATACCGCGGCAGCCCTCCAGTTAAGCCATCCTCGTGTGAAGACCGAAGAGTGTAAAGACCATCGACTCTACCGTGCGACTCCAGGGCAGGGACACCGGCAGGGAATAGAAGTATTGTTTTGATTAATCTCTTTTTCCTTCTTGTTTCATTTCTGCTTCAGTTTTTGTTTATAACCAAATCTTACTATGTGTTTCCAGATCCCTACTATCACTACCACTCGCAAACCACACATCACACAATGTAGACAGCGCAATCTTAACAACCTGCATACCTTGCCTATGTCTGCTAATACGCTACTTTCTTTTTCTAATGGTCTCTGGAATTGCCAGTCTGCTGTAAACAAAGCCGATTTCATTACTTCTATTATTAGTCATTCAAAGATTAATCTCATGGCCCTAACAGAGACCTGGATCAAACCAGAGGACACTGCTACACCTGCAGCATTCTCCAATAATTTCTCATTTTTCCACTCCCCCCGTTTGACTGGAAGAGGTGGAGGTACTGGTCTACTCATCTCCTATGATTGGAAATGTAATCCTTTACCATCTTTGGTTATCAACAGCTCCTTTGAATAGCATTCAGTTACTGTTACCGACCCTCTTAAAATACATTTTATAGTTGTCTATCGACCCCCAGAACCACTGGGTAACTTTTTTGATGAATTAGATGTGTTGCTCTCAACCTTTTCTGAGGATGGTACTCCCCTAGTTATGCTTGGAGATTTCAACATCCACCTAGATAAACCTCTGCTTGCCTCTTTTGATCTCAACCGAGCATCAACTACTGCTACTCACAAATCAGGCAACCAACTGGACCTTATTTTTTACACGACACTGCTCTACTGATCATGTCCTGGTTACTCCACTGCACATGTCGGATCACTTCCTCTTCACTCTTAACCTCAACATGGTCCCTGACACATCACTTACCCCTCCACGTCATCTTTCGACATAACCTATGCACACTTTCACCCTCCCGGCTATCTGCAATGGTTTCTTCTTCACTTCCTTCCCCTAAACTTTTAGCATCTCAATCAGTGCTACTGATACTTTCTGCTCCACTCTTAAAACACATCTCTTCCATCTTTGTTTGACTCTAACTTTAACACTCACTATTCTAATTCTCTTCTTTAAAAAAAAATCTAACTACCTTTCTAATCTTTTTGTATTCTATTTTATTTTTAAGACCTCTAACATTAGCTTGCTCTATTCTTTCTCTATTTTATCTGATTTCTTTTTATTTATTATATTATTTAAAAGCCCTTGCTAAGTGTACAGTGTTAACCTAACTGAGACTTGTTGTTATAGCACTTATATATCATTCTCTTTTGTTGTTTTTGATTGCTTCCACTGTCCTCATTTGTAAGTGGCTTTGGATAAAAGCATCTGCTAAATGAATAAATGTAAATTATTGTAGGTCTTCTATGCCCCATCTCTCTCAAACAGGTGGTTTTCTATAAAGTCCCTCCTTCTGATAAGCACAGTCTGCTCTGATTGGCCAACTGACCCAGTGCATTGTGATTGGCTGATCACCGCATGTCATCAGAAATGTAAAGCCCCTTTCCAAAATCGCGAGCTTCAACTTTCAAAATAAATGTAAAGACAGTTTTAATAATGTCCTTAGTCTTACCACCAGTTCAAACGGTCGTCCATAAAATGTGTAGTTAATAGTTGACAAATGTTACCTATTCTAAAGTGTTACCGAATATCTCTTTGGATTTGAGACTTTAGTCTTTGCAACTTTACAGATTTTCTTCATGCACCAAGAGCTTGTAACACTCCAAAGAGAAAGGAAAAATTTTAATCATATCATATGACCCCTTTAAAGCTGCGGTAGGGAACTTTTGACGCTCTAGCGGTTAATAAACAGAACTGTTTGCGTCTTGCGGAAGAACATCGTAGCCGGAACTACTTCTCTCTGTTTATGTCTATGAAGAATCACAAAGGTACTGTGTTACTCCGCCGCGGTATCCCCGAAGCAATCTAAAATAGTCCGAATATAAACACTTATTATAGGTGCACCCTAGTGATTCAGGACAAGCCAAAAACACGGTTTGGAAAATGGATTCATGGTGTACTCACTTATTATATACATTTTTCTACATTTTGAACACAAACAAAGTTACGGACCACAGCTCTGATTGGTTGCTTTCTTACCGGGAGCGGTCCGTAACTGCAAATGGCAATAGGAGCACAGGGAGGAGCCAGCTTGATTTTTTCACAGATTATCTGTCTCTTATTCTACTGTCAGGACATAATGACAGGTTTAACAATTATATTTTTACAAAAGTTACCTACTGCAGCTTTAATGCTGTCAGTATGATCCTGAGTATCTGCAACTGTTCTTGAGGAAGATAAATAGTGCTCAATAAAACTGCATTTATTTGATAATTACAGTAACAACAGAGCTAACACTTTAGCATAGAGCCCAATTCTCAATTAATTAGTTGTTTATTAGCATGCATATTTAATATATTGTCTGTTTATTAATATTTCTAAAGCATATTTTCCAGTATAACCATATTCTACATCCTTAATAACACGATACCTAAACTCAACAATTAACTTACTAGCTATTACTAAACAGAGTTTAATAAGGCAAAAGTCATAGTTAATGGTTTGTTAATAGAGGGAATTGGACCTTAAAATTAAGTGCATCCAAAACGGTAACATTGGGGAATTACAATTTAAAATTGCTGTTTTCTATGTGAACATATTAAAGTGTAATTCATTCCTGTGATCAAAGCTGTATTTTCAGCATCAATACTCATGTGTCACATGATCTTCAGAAATTATAATAAAATGCTGATTTGCTGCTCTAGAAATTTCTATTATTACCAGTGTTGAAAACAGCTGTGATGCTTTATATTTTTGTGGTAACGGTAACCTTTTTCTGCTCTTTCTATCGAATAGAAAGTTAGAAACAGCATACATTTGAATTAGTAACAGTACCGTCACTTTTGATTAATTAAATGCATTCCTGCTGAATAAAAGTAAACTTTTCAATTACGTTTAATTATGTGCAGCTTGGCAAACTACAGTGTAAGTATCCTGATGTGAACAACAAGGAGTTGAGTCATCATTGCTCTGAACTCTACTTTTGGCCCCGGGTAGAGAAATGTTTCACTATTATAATTTAAAAGCGGGGTTAGCACCAATTTTCCCTCCTGGTTTGAAAGCATGTTCCTGTGTCAAGGTGTACAGTGTGAAAGAATGAGGCATTGAATGTTAAGGCTAGATTTTTAGCAACAGACATCCAGTAATGTGCCTCATATTCACCTGCTTTGGACAGTCACAGAAGGTAAAACTATAGTACAGTCTGCAATACATTATATCTCTATGTGCATTGATGTAAATAGGTTGCATGCTGCATTCATCCAATCAATGTAACTGACACTGCAGATATGCAAATAAGGATTTGAGGATTGTACTGTGTGAATCCACAGCATTAGCTGTTAACCACAGGCAACTTTATGAAGAGTGTGAAAGTTAAGCAAGACAACCCAGGATTCTGTTTACCCAGAGTTTAATATGATCCAGAGTTAATGATTGCAAGTGTGAAAAGCCCTCTAGTTAACAAATTACAACAAGATTTTCAAACTTAGAAATCTGATCAAAGCACAAACACATGCAGAAGTACATCTGAAGGCAGCGGTGTGGGGACTGAAAATGCATATTTTGGAAAAGGGTTTTAAAATGCAAATTTTTCAATACGCCTCCTTTGTTGTTTGCGTGTAAATCCCTAATACTGGAGTCTCTGAAAACTATGACGTTTTGAGCATGCGTAGTATTATGTAGACGTGCAGTACGTGTCGATTTTAAAGACAATAGGGCTGCGAAAATAAATCGATGCATCATGAATCGAGAAATTATTCAGCATCGATTCTGAGATTTTCCAAATGCATCACAATTCTTTCTTGAGTCGATCCTGAGCTTAGTTTTGAACATCAGATGGCACTGCATGCTTTAGAAACAGCTGTACTTCGCTCGTTTTCAAATCCTTACACACACTAGAACCTAAAATAATCATTCATAAAATTCAAAAAGGTTGAGGCGAATTACGAGGGTGTTCACAGTAGGCTGTGTTTACATTAACCTTGCATCATAAAAGCATTCCGAGCTAAAAACTAAATTAGAGCGTCACCTGCTGTTAAAATACAAACTCGAATCAAATCGATCTATCGTCCCAGCCCTAAAAAGACAAGTGCCAGCAAACATGCACAACAAAGGTGATGTATATGGTAGTGTTGCAGCTGCTCAAGAATATGCAAACACTTCTTCAGCAAAGTGTGGATTTAATTCACCAATATTATAATCATCATATGATCGTCACAGGTACGGTTTACTAACAAAGTGACAGCACCAACTACTGGCCTGGCATACGTAATACACCGTTTCTGTCCGTTTTCTCATATATGTGAAAACGAGAATCGTTTTGAAAACATAAACGTAGCGTTGGTCTCACCTGACGTGTTTGCCGTGGATGAGCGACAGCAGGCAGAGGTTCACCATGTTCCACGAGGTGCTGTTGTCGTAGTGCATCAGGTTCAGGGCCATGGCCACATGCGAGTGACAGTTGTCACAACAAAGGTTGTGCTGGCGGGAGAACAGAGATTGTTTGTCAGAATACATAGAATATATTTTTCCACAAGCAAAACCGGGAAGAAACACAGATTACCATTCTCTGTTTGTACTCTTCTGATGCGTTGTGAACGGCTGTGTCCCAGGCGTTAGATCCACTGGCATACACCTTACTGACGTCTAACATCCAGTACCTGGGAACAAAGCAGATTAATGCACACGAACCCCAGAATGCAGTTCAGCAGGCCAAGTCATTTCTTTTATAACCACTCTTGGTGGACATTAACCCTATAAAGTCTGCTGTATCATCTGATACAAAAACTTCTGTGAGCTATAAACGCCCAACACCATCAAGACTTGATCTGATAAACCCGTTTTTCACAATCTATACTAGCCTCTTGTCGTCTGATTGAGAGTTTATACTTTTTAGTAATCTTTACTTTACTTACATTACCAAAGAATAACTTTTATCTTGTAATATTTCAAGATGAACACTTACTGGAATGAAGCAACTTTTTAATTTAACAATTTTTTTTTTACAAAAGTAATCATGTTAAAATGTGAGTATTAAATACGATACAGGCTTATATTTGAAATATGATCATGCCCTGGGGAACATTTATTTATATTTCACTCAATCATCACTCTATTGTATTGCATTGTATGCTTTGCCCTCCAAAATAAAGCTTTGCGCATAAAAATAAGCACTTAAATATCATCTCATTAAGACATATTACTGGGAGATAAAAAGTATGGACTGATATTTATTCTATGCATTTATGCAAGTTTACTGTCATAAAGATCTCAGTGATCTGAATTTAATCCTTTTTGGCCATATAAATATTAGCAACAGCATATTTTTGCACTGAGGTGTTTTTTTCCCTCTCGAGTGTGAGCTCATAGAAGCCTGATGTCTCAAATATGATACAAACCATAAAACACATGCAAACTTTTTATATATTTTGTATAAAAGTCTAATAATTCAGTTTTTGTTATTTCACAGGTCGAGCTTTAAAAAGGTGACGTCTGTAATCTTTTGGACGATTGCACTCTTTCTTGTATACCAGCTATAGAAAGCTGCAGTGTAAGTCGTTTATGCAAGAAAACACTGTAGCATCTCTCTGTTTTGATATTGCAGTTCAGTGCAGCATCACAGCATTGACTCACTTTGTCGGTCTTCCGAATGCCATGTTATCCTCCTGCAAGAGCAGAGAAACAGAGTCAGCTCTGTAGGTGTACAATGTAACAATTAACTACAACAAAGCCCTCATCAGACGTGTGTTTTGCAGTTCATTTAAAACATTTCTTTCTTTCTCGAAAGACACCATTATGAATGCACACTTCTCCATGGGAGGTCTATATGACCTGCAGCTCTCCGTTAGCTGTCGCTCATCTCGAGTGTGCTCACGGTGGCTCATGGGATCTGCTGTCATGTGACTAATGAGTGTAGCGCTGCAGCTGAGATCATCATGACAGCACTCACTGCCTGAAGCACACACAACAGCAGCTCTGAGTCAGTCCTACAAAACCACACATCTACTATAACACAGGATACAAAAACAATCCTGAAACATGTGTGACATGTAGACAACCTCATTTTATAGTTTGATTTTAATACAATATTTTGCACTTTTTTGTTTTTTTAACTAGTTTACTCTTAAAATTAGTTAAAACAAAATGAATAAGTTCTTAATTTCCATGGCAGTAAAATAAAATACAACTTAAGTTGCATTATAGGAACATACATTAGGGGTCAAAAGTCTGGGATCAGTAAGACTTGTAATGCTTTTTAAAGAAGTCTCATGCTCATCAAAGCTGCATTTATTTGATCAAAAATACAGAAAATAAAACTTTATCTTGCAAAATGTTATTACAATATAAAATAATGGTTTCTATTTTAATATCCTTAAAAATATCATTTATTTTTGTGATGCAAAGCTGAATTTCCATCAGCAATTAAGATATCATTCTAATATGCTGATTTATTATCAGTGGTGGCAACGGTTTCTTTTATCTATTTATTTATTTAAACTCCAATACTTTTTTTCAGGATTATTTGATAAATAAAAAACTAAAAAGAACATCAGTTTATTCAAAAAAATAAAAATGTACTGACCCCAAACTTTTGTACTGTAGTGCATATAAAAGATTTATATTTTAAATAAATGCTCTTCTTTTTTACTTTTATTCATCAGAGAATGCTGAAAAAGTATCACAGATTTCCAGAAATTATAAATCAGCATATTATGATGATTTCTGAAGGATCAAGTGATACTGTGGACTGGAGTAATGATGCTAAAAATTCAGCTTTGCATCACAGGAATAAATTCGATTTTACTGTATATTGAATTAGAAAAATTATATTTTAAATCACAATAAAATTTCACAATATTACATTTTTTCCCTGTATTTTTTATTTTAAAAAATGTAGCCTTGATGAGCAGAACAAACACCTGTAAAAACAGATACCAAACTTTTGACCGCTAGTGTAAATCTTAATATCTTACATAGTTTTGCTTCTCAAGAACATGTATACTCTGTTAAGTATAGTGTATAAATATGAAAACAAAGTACTTAAATTGATAGTTCACCCGATAATGAAACCTCAAGAAGGTTGGTAACCAAAGAGCTGCCAACAATTTGCTGAACAGTAGGGGTGCTCCGATCACGATCGGCCGATCGTTAATGCGCATCTCGTCAGTAAAGCCAGTTCTCTAATCAGCGGTTAATTCCATCAGGTGCGTGATTTCACATAGAGCAGCTGTTACTACACAGAGCCGTTGTTAACTGAGAAGACAATGGCTCTGTGTAGTAACAGCTGCTCTATGTGAAATCACGCACCTGATAGAATTAACCACTGATTAGAGAACTGGCTTTACTGACGAGATGCGCATTAACGATCGGCCGATCGTGATCGGAGCACCCCTACTGAACAGCTAACCTAAAATCTAGTTCCTAAATATTACAGATCTTATTTTGAATGACTGAACCACATATACCTGTCTTTTTCGATTTCTTATAATGCTCTCTTTGAGATTTTGAAGAATGTTGGTAACCAAACAATAAAAAAAAAAAAAAAAACAAACAAACTACTATTTAGGTTTCTCAGAAGACAGAGTCATATAGGTTTGGAACGATATAGAATTAAGTAAATTGTGATTTGAGCTGAATTTTTTTTTTTTTCATGGATTAGTAAGAAATCACCCTTGGTTGCAAAGTAATGCATTTAACACAAATAACTAACATATTTTGAAAAACTTGTTTTTTTTCCTGCAAGTGTCATAATGTTCTGAAATCAAGCAATTTCCAAACCCCTTTAACCATGAACTGAGCTCAACCCA
Source organism: Carassius gibelio (assembly GCF_023724105.1). Lineage (NCBI taxonomy): Eukaryota > Metazoa > Chordata > Actinopteri > Cypriniformes > Cyprinidae > Carassius > Carassius gibelio. The sequence continues at coordinate 11,934,613 of NC_068414.1, forward strand.
CAGCGCTCTGCTCGTGCCACATGCGAGACGTGTTTCAGTCGCTGTCAGCCACAAGCGCGAGAGTTAAGTGCGGCAGACTGCGGTGCACTTGAGTGTGTGCTGGCCCGTATCACCGCAGGTCAAATAACCCCATCCTCTCACATTACCAGCCTTGCTCTACCCAACACATTTCACTTTTGCTTCTGTCTGGCAGAGATGTGTCTCTAGGATATTGTCCAATCCTGAAGAGAACTGCTGTGGAGCTCCGGTACCATGATAACTTTGCTTTTGTTTGAGCAGCTCGTCAGGATTCTTCTGCACAAGCGGTTGGATCCTCCATTCACTCAGATAGAGTTGCCCTGACTGTGAACTCTAGGATAAGACCATGTATTTTTAACAAGAGGATCTCTGAGAAAACTGCAATTAGTCGTGCAGAGAGCTGACGGAGCTGGAGGTGTAGCTTTCACCGCATGTCCTCCTCTGCTCTGCACCTTTTAGCACAGGTATAGATTTTTCTTTTGGAAATAACAGGATGTGCTCTTACAGGGTCACTGAAGAAGCTGGTGGCGAACAGCTGAACTTTCCAGCGATTTCTAGTGAAAACGAATTTCACACTAAATTATAAAGACCTTTATCTAGAGGAACGATCTTAACCACATACACTTTATGAGGCCTTTATATGTCAACAAAAAGTTGCTTGACATGGTTGAGGTCAGACCGGAGGAAAGTCCAGCGCAGGTCATTTATAACACAGTAACAAGCCTCCATGGGCTTCGAACAAGCTCAAACCATCCAATGATAGATTTAAACCTGCACCGTTTGGAAATCTTCCCAGTGTTTCTTAATTGATGCACTTTGGCAATCTGGAGTTCATTTTCTCTACTGTAAGAAAAGGTGCTTCGAAAGACGTTCAGAGATGTTTAACACAGGAGCTTCTTACGTTTGCAGAGTGATGAGTTTCACTTGGAAATAACACAAATTCTATTGAATTGTACAACTGTCCTGACAAACCTTGAATGTGTGAGAACCAATCAGTCAGTTTTGAGGATGTGATGCACACAGTATGTTGTTGGATCTTATAGATATATTTTTTTGTTATTCCTGAAATAAACAAACTGCAAACGGAGTTATCTGTTTTTACAAGCTAAACACTCTATCTTTCTCTCTCTAAAAATATATATAATCATGCATTGTCTCTTTTATTGTTGGACAGGCAGATGTTATTATAAAAGGGCATGTAAATATACTTACTGAGACAAAGTATGGACCTGCAAAATCGCGGATCACTCCAGTGGAGGTGCAAATCCCCATGTGTCCGATGAAAGGAAAGAGCCATCTGAAAGAATACAACAAACAAGAGGAATTAACAAAAGCACATTGTTTTCAGGTTTGATTTTGCCCCGGACAAGAATATCATCAATGTTTTCATCCATTTTGATGAAAACATAGTTGCCATATTCGTTATCAGCATTTATTTGATCTATCGGATTAATGCCTGTTCCACAGTCAAACATATTTGAATTACTTTTTTAATTAATACAAGTATTTTTTTTTCTCACAACGAACAGATTTCTGCTGATTCTAAGCAATTTAAATGAATGCATTTTAAAAATATGACAATTTAAAATCAAATAAATACAAATACTTAAACTATGGTCTAATCCAAATGGATATAAACGTTATATGCAATTAAAATACATCAAATTTTAATTTGTATATCTATATATACGCACTGTTATCTGAAAAGAAAAAGTTTTTTAATCCAAGAAGAACAGCAGTCAACAGACACCGCAGTGGTTGAATTTTTGTTTATTTTAATTTGCTTTCCATCATTTGCTATGTTAGTTTCATTAAAATATATTTAAATGAATAAATATGCATTTTCACGCATGTGTGGCTGACATATGCATCAGATTAGGTTTATTAGCTCGTTCATGTTAAAACTGCATAACACAAATAAAAAAAAACCCAACAGACTCAAGGATATCCCTTCATTTACCACATTTGCATGTCTAGAGCCAAAAAAAGGCAGGAGGAAATTGCTAAAAACAGCTATTATTTGAAATGGTTTATCAACAGTGGAAATACACATACACTTGAGTGTTTTGGGAGGACAGCTGAAAGCACAAGGCTTGATGCTGGAGAATGCCCTTTTCAATATCACACACCTGGCCGAAATCCAGCTCCCCCTGCTGATTCAGATTCATGTTATTTTGGCTTTGGAGCTCAAACTAGCAGGGCAACAGAACCGGCAATCCAAAAGGACAACCGGATAAGGAAGCGGATTAGACACTAGAACTAAATTCTTGTCAAAGTGATTAAAAAAGTATTATCAACAGAGCTCTCAGGGGGGCGATATGAATATCCTGGATAAAACAGCCCCTGTGGAGTTAGTGAAGTGGAGTAGGGCATGCGCCGGCCGGCACCCCAGATACGCTCCTGTCCATGTACATATTTATCACTGAGTGTCCTACAGAGCAAGCCACCGACCCAAATACAGGAGAAGAAGAAAACACGGGGCGAGGAACTCTCACACTGAGACCATCTGCAGTGGAGCACACCAGGAGACGGGTCCGAGACCAGCTGTAATCAGATTCATCTCCACAGATGGAGTTTGGATTCTGATCCCAGACCAGAACATAATGGGTGCTGTTAATGAACCCAAGCTCCATCCCAGGACAAATGCATCAAAGATTCAACAAAGGTGTCAAGTTTGCAACTAATGGTCATAAATTATAAT